>NC_139543.1:7123652-7346277 GCF_965153285.1 Podarcis tiliguerta | reverse complement strand
AATAGAATTAGCCCTCGACGTGTGAACACCTTTTTTTGAAAAAATCCCTAAGCCGCGCGGTCACAATTTCAGCAAAAATCTGACGTTCTGCAATTCACTCAGAAATGGGGCCAAACTGTTGCAAACGGTCCCCTGATAGCTTTTTCGGTGGAAACAGATGGGTTTGTATCATGGGAAACAGAATTAGCCCTCGACGTCTGAACACCTTTTTTTGAAAAAATCCCTAAGCCGCGCGGTCACAATTTCAGCAAAAATCTGACGTTCTGCAATTCACTCAGAAATCGTGCCAAACTGTTGCAAACGATCCCCTGAAATCTTTTTCGGTGGAAACAGATGGGTTTTTATCATGGCAAACAGAATTCGCCCTAGATGTCTGAACACCTTTTTTTGAAAAAATCCCTAAGCCGCGCGGTGACAATTTCAGCAAAAATCTGACCTTCTGCAATTCACTCAGAAATGTTGCCAAACTGTTGCAAACGATCCCCTGAAAGCTTTTTCGGTGGAAACAGATGGGTTTTTATCATGGGAAACAGAATTAGCCCTCGACGTCTGAGCACCTTTTTTTGAAAAAATCCCTAAGCCGCGCGGTCACAATTTCAGCAAAAATCTGACGTTCTGCAATTCACTCAGAAATGGTGCCAAACATGTGCAAACGAGCCCCTGAAAGCTTTTTCGGTGGAAACAGATGGGTTTCTATCATGGGAAACAGAATTAGCCCTCGACGTCGGAACCACTTTTTTTGAAAAAATCCCTAAGCCGCGCGGTCACAATTTCAGCAAAAATCTGACGTTCTGCGATTCACTCAGAAATGGTGGCAAACTGTTTCAAACGATCCCCTGAAAGCTTTTTCGGTGGAAACTGATGGGTTTTTATCATGGGAAATAGAATAAGCCCTCGACGTGTGAACACCTTTTTTTGAAAAAATCCCTAAGCCGCGCGGTCACAATTTCAGCAAAAATCTGACGTTCTGCAATTCACTCAGAAATGGGGCCAAACTGTTGCAAACGGTCCCCTGATAGCTTTTTCGGTGGAAACAGATGGGTTTGTATCATGGGAAATAGAATTAGCCCTCGACGTCTGAACACCTTTTTCTGAAAAAATCCCTAAGCCGCGCGGTCACAATTTCAGGAAAAATCTGACGTTCTGCGATTCACTCAGAAATGGTGCCAAACTGTTGCAAACGATCCCCTGAAAGCTTTTTCGGTGAAAACAGATGGGTTTTTATCATGGTAAACAGAATTAGCCCTCGAGGTCTGAGCAACTTTTTTTGAAAAAATCCCTAAGCCGCGCGGTCCCGCTTTCAGCAAAAATCTGACATTCTGCAATTCACTCAGAAATGGGGCCAAACTGTTGCAAACGGTCCCCTGATAGCTTTTTCGGTGGAAACAGATGGGTTTGTATCATGGGAAACAGAATTAGCCCTCGACGTCTGAACACCTTTTTTTGAAAAAATCCCTAAGCCGCGCGGTCACAATTTCAGCAAAAATCTGACGTTCTGCAATTCACTCAGAAATCGTGCCAAACTGTTGCAAACGATCCCCTGAAATCTTTTTCGGTGGAAACAGATGGGTTTTTATCATGGGAAACAGAATTAGCCCTCGACGTCTGAACACCTTTTTTTGAAAAAATCCCTAAGCCGCGCGGTCACAATTTCAGCAAAAATCTGACGTTCTGCAATTCACTCAGAAATGGTGCCAAACTGTTGGAAACGATCCCCTGAAAGCTTTTTCGGTGAAAACAGATGGGTTTTTATCATGGTAAACAGAATTAGCCCTCGACGTCTGAGCAACTTTTTTTGAAAAAATCCCTAAGCCGCGCTGTCCCACTTTCAGCAAAAATCTGACATTCTGCAATTCACTCAGAAATGGTGCCAAACATGTGCAAACGATCCCCTGAAAGCTTTTTCGGTGAAAACAGATGGGTTTTTATCATGGTAAACAGAATTAGCCCTCGACGTCTGAGCACCTTTTTTTGAAAAAATCCCTAAGCCGCGCGGTCACAATTTCAGCAAAAATCTGACATTCTGCAATTCACTCAGAAATGGTGCCAAACTGTTGGAAACGATCCCCTGAAAGCTTTTTCGGTGGAAACTGATGGGTTTTTATCATGGGAAACAGAATTAGCCCTCGACGTCTGAACACCTTTTTTTGAAAAAATCCCTAAGCCGCGCGGTCACAATTTCAGCAAAAATCTGACGTTCTGCGATTCACTCAGAAATGGTGCCAAACTGTTGCAAACGATCCCCTGAAAGCTTTTTCGGTGAAAACAGATGGGTTTTTATCATGGTAAACAGAATTAGCCCTCGACGTCTGAGCACCTTTTTTTGAAAAAATCCCTAAGCCGCGCGGTCACAATTTCAGCAAAAATCTCACTTTCTGCAATTCACTTAGAAATGGAGCCAAACATGTGCAAACGAGCCCCTGAAAGCTTTTTCGGTGGAAACAGATGGGTTTCTATCATGGGAAACAGAATTAGCCCTCGAAGTCGGAACCACTTTTTTTGAAAAAATCCCTAAGCCGCGCGGTCACAATTTCAGCAAAAATCTGACGTTCTGCGATTCACTCAGAAATGGTGGCAAACTGTTGCAAACGATCCCCTGAAAGCTTTTTCGGTGGAAACTGATGGGTTTTTATCATGGGAAATAGAATTAGCCCTCGACGTCTGAACACCTTTTTTTGAAAAAATCCCTAAGCCGCGCGGTCACAATTTCAGCAAAAATCTGACGTTCTGCGATTCACTCAGAAATGGTGCCAAACTATTGCAAACGATCCCCTGAAAGCTTTTTCGGTGAAAACAGATGGGTTTTTATCATGGGAAACAGAATTAGCCCTAGATGTCTGATCACCTTTTTTTGAAAAAATCCCTAAGCCGCGCGGTCACAATTTCAGCAAAAATCTGACGTTCTGCAATTCACTCAGAAATGGTGCCAAACATGTGCAAACGATCCCCTGAAAGCTTTTTCGGTGGAAACAGATGGGTTTTTATCATGGGAAACAGAATTAGCCCTCGACATCTGAGCAACTTTTTTTGAAAAAATCCCTAAGCCGCGCGGTCACACTTTCAGCAAAAATCTGACATTCTGCAATTCACTCAGAAATGGGGCCAAACTGTTGCAAACGGTCCCCTGATAGCTTTTTCGGTGGAAACAGATGGGTTTCTATCATGGGAAACAGAATTAGCCCTCAAAGTCGGAACCACTTTTTTTGAAAAAATCCCTAAGCCGCGCGGTCACAATTTCAGCAAAAATCTGACGTTCTGCGATTCACTCAGAAATGGTGGCAAACTGTTGCAAACGATCCCCTGAAAGCTTTTTCGGTGGAAACTGATGGGTTTTTATCATGGGAAATAGAATTAGCCCTCGACGTCTGAACACCTTTTTTTGAAAAAATCCCTAAGCCGCGCGGTCACAATTTCAGCAAAAATCTGACGTTCTGCGATTCACTCAGAAATGGTGCCAAACTATTGCAAACGATCCCCTGAAAGCTTTTTCGGTGAAAACAGATGGGTTTTTATCATGGGAAACAGAATTAGCCCTAGATGTCTGATCACCTTTTTTTGAAAAAATCCCTAAGCCGCGCGGTCACAATTTCAGCAAAAATCTGACGTTCTGCAATTCACTCAGAAATGGTGCCAAACATGTGCAAACGATCCCCTGAAAGCTTTTTCGGTGGAAACAGATGGGTTTTTATCATGGGAAACAGAATTAGCCCTCGACATCTGAGCAACTTTTTTTGAAAAAATCCCTAAGCCGCGCGGTCACACTTTCAGCAAAAATCTGACGTTCTGCGATTCACTCAGAAATGGTGCCAAACTATTGCAAACGATCCCCTGAAAGCTTTTTCGGTGAAAACAGATGGGTTTTTATCATGGGAAACAGAATTAGCCCTAGATGTCTGATCACCTTTTTTTGAAAAAATCCCTAAGCCGCGCGGTCACAATTTCAGCAAAAATCTGACGTTCTGCAATTCACTCAGAAATGGTGCCAAACATGTGCAAACGATCCCCTGAAAGCTTTTTCGGTGGAAACAGATGGGTTTTTATCATGGGAAACAGAATTAGCCCTCGACATCTGAGCAACTTTTTTTGAAAAAATCCCTAAGCCGCGCGGTCACACTTTCAGCAAAAATCTGACATTCTGCAATTCACTCAGAAATGGGGCCAAACTGTTGCAAACGGTCCCCTGATAGCTTTTTCGGTGGAAACAGATGGGTTTCTATCATGGGAAACAGAATTAGCCCTCAAAGTCGGAACCACTTTTTTTGAAAAAATCCCTAAGCCGCGCGGTCACAATTTCAGCAAAAATCTGACGTTCTGCGATTCACTCAGAAATGGTGGCAAACTGTTGCAAACGATCCCCTGAAAGCTTTTTCGGTGGAAACTGATGGGTTTTTATCATGGGAAATAGAATTAGCCCTCGACGTCTGAACACCTTTTTTTGAAAAAATCCCTAAGCCGCGCGGTCACAATTTCAGCAAAAATCTGACGTTCTGCGATTCACTCAGAAATGGTGCCAAACTATTGCAAACGATCCCCTGAAAGCTTTTTCGGTGAAAACAGATGGGTTTTTATCATGGGAAACAGAATTAGCCCTAGATGTCTGATCACCTTTTTTTGAAAAAATCCCTAAGCCGCGCGGTCACAATTTCAGCAAAAATCTGACGTTCTGCAATTCACTCAGAAATGGTGCCAAACATGTGCAAACGATCCCCTGAAAGCTTTTTCGGTGGAAACAGATGGGTTTTTATCATGGGAAACAGAATTAGCCCTCGACATCTGAGCAACTTTTTTTGAAAAAATCCCTAAGCCGCGCGGTCACACTTTCAGCAAAAATCTGACATTCTGCAATTCACTCAGAAATGGGGCCAAACTGTTGCAAACGGTCCCCTGATAGCTTTTTCGGTGGAAACAGATGGGTTTGTATCATGGGAAACAGAATTAGCCCTCGACGTCTGAACACCTTTTTTTGAAAAAATCCCTAAGCCGCGCGGCCACAATTTCAGCAAAAATCTGACGTTCTGCAATTCACTCAGAAATGGTGCCAAACTGTTGGAAACGATCCCCTGAAAGCTTTTTCGGTGAAAACAGATGGGTTTTTATCATGGTAAACAGAATTAGCCCTCGACGTCTGAGCAACTTTTTTTGAAAAAATCCCTAAGCCGCGCTGTCCCACTTTCAGCAAAAATCTGACATTCTGCAATTCACTCAGAAATGGTGCCAAACATGTGCAAACGATCCCCTGAAAGCTTTTTCGGTGAAAACAGATGGGTTTTTATCATGGTAAACAGAATTAGCCCTCGACGTCTGAGCACCTTTTTTTGAAAAAATCCCTAAGCCGCGCGGTCACAATTTCAGCAAAAATCTGACATTCTGCAATTCACTCAGAAATGGTGCCAAACTGTTGGAAACGATCCCCTGAAAGCTTTTTCGGTGGAAACTGATGGGTTTTTATCATGGGAAACAGAATTAGCCCTCGACGTCTGAACACCTTTTTTTGAAAAAATCCCTAAGCCGCGCGGTCACAATTTCAGCAAAAATCTGACGTTCTGCGATTCACTCAGAAATGGTGCCAAACTGTTGCAAACGATCCCCTGAAAGCTTTTTCGGTGAAAACAGATGGGTTTTTATCATGGTAAACAGAATTAGCCCTCGACGTCTGAGCACCTTTTTTTGAAAAAATCCCTAAGCCGCGCGGTCACAATTTCAGCAAAAATCTCACTTTCTGCAATTCACTTAGAAATGGAGCCAAACATGTGCAAACGAGCCCCTGAAAGCTTTTTCGGTGGAAACAGATGGGTTTCTATCATGGGAAACAGAATTAGCCCTCGAAGTCGGAACCACTTTTTTTGAAAAAATCCCTAAGCCGCGCGGTCACAATTTCAGCAAAAATCTGACGTTCTGCGATTCACTCAGAAATGGTGGCAAACTGTTGCAAACGATCCCCTGAAAGCTTTTTCGGTGGAAACTGATGGGTTTTTATCATGGGAAATAGAATTAGCCCTCGACGTCTGAACACCTTTTTTTGAAAAAATCCCTAAGCCGCGCGGTCACAATTTCAGCAAAAATCTGACGTTCTGCGATTCACTCAGAAATGGTGCCAAACTATTGCAAACGATCCCCTGAAAGCTTTTTCGGTGAAAACAGATGGGTTTTTATCATGGGAAACAGAATTAGCCCTAGATGTCTGATCACCTTTTTTTGAAAAAATCCCTAAGCCGCGCGGTCACAATTTCAGCAAAAATCTGACGTTCTGCAATTCACTCAGAAATGGTGCCAAACATGTGCAAACGATCCCCTGAAAGCTTTTTCGGTGGAAACAGATGGGTTTTTATCATGGGAAACAGAATTAGCCCTCGACATCTGAGCAACTTTTTTTGAAAAAATCCCTAAGCCGCGCGGTCACACTTTCAGCAAAAATCTGACATTCTGCAATTCACTCAGAAATGGGGCCAAACTGTTGCAAACGGTCCCCTGATAGCTTTTTCGGTGGAAACAGATGGGTTTCTATCATGGGAAACAGAATTAGCCCTCAAAGTCGGAACCACTTTTTTTGAAAAAATCCCTAAGCCGCGCGGTCACAATTTCAGCAAAAATCTGACGTTCTGCGATTCACTCAGAAATGGTGGCAAACTGTTGCAAACGATCCCCTGAAAGCTTTTTCGGTGGAAACTGATGGGTTTTTATCATGGGAAATAGAATTAGCCCTCGACGTCTGAACACCTTTTTTTGAAAAAATCCCTAAGCCGCGCGGTCACAATTTCAGCAAAAATCTGACGTTCTGCGATTCACTCAGAAATGGTGCCAAACTATTGCAAACGATCCCCTGAAAGCTTTTTCGGTGAAAACAGATGGGTTTTTATCATGGGAAACAGAATTAGCCCTAGATGTCTGATCACCTTTTTTTGAAAAAATCCCTAAGCCGCGCGGTCACAATTTCAGCAAAAATCTGACGTTCTGCAATTCACTCAGAAATGGTGCCAAACATGTGCAAACGATCCCCTGAAAGCTTTTTCGGTGGAAACAGATGGGTTTTTATCATGGGAAACAGAATTAGCCCTCGACATCTGAGCAACTTTTTTTGAAAAAATCCCTAAGCCGCGCGGTCACACTTTCAGCAAAAATCTGACATTCTGCAATTCACTCAGAAATGGGGCCAAACTGTTGCAAACGGTCCCCTGATAGCTTTTTCGGTGGAAACAGATGGGTTTGTATCATGGGAAACAGAATTAGCCCTCGACGTCTGAACACCTTTTTTTGAAAAAATCCCTAAGCCGCGCGGCCACAATTTCAGCAAAAATCTGACGTTCTGCAATTCACTCAGAAATGGTGCCAAACATGTGCAAACGAGCGCCTGAAAGCTTTTTCGGTGGAAACAGATGGGTTTCTATCATGAGAAACAGAATTAGCCCTCGACGTCGGAACCACTTTTTTTGAAAAAATCCCTAAGCCGCGCGGTCACAATTTCAGCAAAAATCTGACGTTCTGCAATTCACTCAGAAATGGTGCCAAACTGTTCCAAACGATCGACTGAAAGCTTGTTCGGTGAAAACAGATGGGTTTTTATCATGGGAAACAGATTTAGCCCTCAACGTCTGAAAAACCTTTTTTTGGAAAAAATCCCTAAGCCGAGCGGTCACAATTTCAGCAAAAATCTGACGTTCTGCAATTCACTCAGAAATGTTGCCAAACTGTTGCAAACGATCCCCTGAAAGCTTTTTCGGTGAAAACAGATGGGTTTTTAACATGGGAAACAGAATTCGCCCTAGATGTCTGAACACCTTTTTTTGAAAAAATCCCTAAGCCGCGCGGTCACAATTTCAGCAAAAATCTGACGTTCTGCAATTCACTCAGAAATGGTGCCAAACATGTGCAAACGATCCCCTGAAAGCTTTTTCGGTGGAAACAGATGGGTTTTTATCATGGGAAACAGAATTAGCCCTCGACGTCTGAGCACCTTTTTTTGAAAAAATCCCTAAGCCGCGCGGTCACAATTTCAGCAAAAATCTGACGTTCTGCAATTCACTCAGAAATGGGGCCAAACTGTTGCAAACGGTCCCCTGATAGCTTTTTCGGTGGAAACAGATGGGTTTGTATCATGGGAAACAGAATTAGCCCTCGACGTCTGAACACCTTTTTTTGAAAAAATCCCTAAGCCGCGCGGTCACAATTTCAGCAAAAATCTGACGTTCTGCAATTCACTCAGAAATGGTGCCAAACATGTGCAAACGATCCCCTGAAAGCTTTTTCGGTGGAAACAGATGGGTTTTTATCATGGGAAACAGAATTAGCCCTCGACATCTGAGCAACTTTTTTTGAAAAAATCCCTAAGCCGCGCGGTCACAATTTCAGCAAAAATCTGACATTCTGCAATTCACTCAGAAATGGGGCCAAACTGTTGCAAACGGTCCCCTGATAGCTTTTTCGGTGGAAACAGATGGGTTTCTATCATGGGAAACAGAATTAGCCCTCGAAGTCGGAACCACTTTTTTTGAAAAAATCCCTAAGCCGCGCGGTCACAATTTCAGCAAAAATCTGACGTTCTGCGATTCACTCAGAAATGGTGGCAAACTGTTGCAAACGATCCCCTGAAAGCTTTTTCGGTGGAAACTGATGGGTTTTTATCATGGGAAATAGAATTAGCCCTCGACGTCTGAACACCTTTTTTTGAAAAAATCCCTAAGCCGCGCGGTCACAATTTCAGCAAAAATCTGACGTTCTGCGATTCACTCAGAAATGGTGCCAAACTATTGCAAACGATCCCCTGAAAGCTTTTTCGGTGAAAACAGATGGGTTTTTATCATGGGAAACAGAATTAGCCCTAGATGTCTGATCACCTTTTTTTGAAAAAATCCCTAAGCCGCGCGGTCACAATTTCAGCAAAAATCTGACGTTCTGCAATTCACTCAGAAATGGTGCCAAACATGTGCAAACGATCCCCTGAAAGCTTTTTCGGTGGAAACAGATGGGTTTTTATCATGGGAAACAGAATTAGCCCTCGACATCTGAGCAACTTTTTTTGAAAAAATCCCTAAGCCGCGCGGTCACACTTTCAGCAAAAATCTGACATTCTGCAATTCACTCAGAAATGGGGCCAAACTGTTGCAAACGGTCCCCTGATAGCTTTTTCGGTGGAAACAGATGGGTTTGTATCATGGGAAACAGAATTAGCCCTCGACGTCTGAACACCTTTTTTTGAAAAAATCCCTAAGCCGCGCGGCCACAATTTCAGCAAAAATCTGACGTTCTGCAATTCACTCAGAAATGGTGCCAAACATGTGCAAACGAGCGCCTGAAAGCTTTTTCGGTGGAAACAGATGGGTTTCTATCATGAGAAACAGAATTAGCCCTCGACGTCGGAACCACTTTTTTTGAAAAAATCCCTAAGCCGCGCGGTCACAATTTCAGCAAAAATCTGACGTTCTGCAATTCACTCAGAAATGGTGCCAAACTGTTGCAAACGATCGACTGAAAGCTTGTTCGGTGAAAACAGATGGGTTTTTATCATGGGAAACAGATTTAGCCCTCAATGTCTGAAAAACTTTTTTTTGAAAAAATCCCTAAGCCGAGCGGTCACAATTTCAGCAAAAATCTGACGTTCTGCAATTCACTCAGAAATGTTGCCAAACTGTTGCAAACGATCCCCTGAAAGCTTTTTCGGTGAAAACAGATGGGTTTTTAACATGGGAAACAGAATTCGCCCTAGATGTCTGAACACCTTTTTTTGAAAAAATCCCTAAGCCGCGCGGTCACAATTTCAGCAAAAATCTGACGTTCTGCAATTCACTCAGAAATGGTGCCAAACATGTGCAAACGATCCCCTGAAAGCTTTTTCGGTGGAAACAGATGGGTTTTTATCATGGGAAACAGAATTAGCCCTCGACGTCTGAGCACCTTTTTTTGAAAAAATCCCTAAGCCGCGCGGTCACAATTTCAGCAAAAATCTGACGTTCTGCAATTCACTCAGAAATGGGGCCAAACTGTTGCAAACGGTCCCCTGATAGCTTTTTCGGTGGAAACAGATGGGTTTGTATCATGGGAAACAGAATTAGCCCTCGACGTCTGAACACCTTTTTTTGAAAAAATCCCTAAGCCGCGCGGTCACAATTTCAGCAAAAATCTGACGTTCTGCAATTCACTCAGAAATCGTGCCAAACTGTTGCAAACGATCCCCTGAAATCTTTTTCGGTGGAAACAGATGGGTTTTTATCATGGCAAACAGAATTCGCCCTAGATGTCTGAACACCTTTTTTTGAAAAAATCCCTAAGCCGCGCGGTCACAATTTCAGCAAAAATCTGACCTTCTGCAATTCACTCAGAAATGTTGCCAAACTGTTGCAAACGATCCCCTGAAAGCTTTTTCGGTGGAAACAGATGGGTTTTTATCATGGGAAACAGAATTAGCCCTCGACGTCTGAGCACCTTTTTTTGAAAAAATCCCTAAGCCGCGCGGTCACAATTTCAGCAAAAATCTGACGTTCTGCAATTCACTCAGAAATGGTGCCAAACATGTGCAAACGAGCCCCTGAAAGCTTTTTCGGTGGAAACAGATGGGTTTCTATCATGGGAAACAGAATTAGCCCTCGTCGTCGGAACCACTTTTTTTGAAAAAATCCCTAAACCGCGCGGTCACAATTTCAGCAAAAATCTGACGTTCTGCGATTCACTCAGAAATGGTGGCAAACTGTTTCAAACGATCCCCTGAAAGCTTTTTCGGTGGAAACTGATGGGTTTTTATCATGGGAAATAGAATTAGCCCTCGACGTCTGAGCACCTTTTTTTGAAAAAATCCCTAAGCCGCGCGGTCACAATTTCAGCAAAAATCTGACGTTCTGCGATTCACTCAGAAATGGTGCCAAACTGTTGCAAACGATCCCCTGAAAGCTTTTTCGGTGAAAACAGATGGGTTTTTATCATGGGAAACAGAATTAGCCCTCGACGTCTGAACACCTTTTTTTGAAAAAATCCCTAAGCCGCGCAGTCACAATTTCAGCAAAAATCTGACGTTCTGCAATTCACTCAGAAATGGTGCCAAACTGTTGGAAACGATCCCCTGAAAGCTTTTTCGGTGAAAACAGATGGGTTTTTATCATGGTAAACAGAATTAGCCCTCGACGTCTGAGCAACTTTTTTGAAAAAATCCCTAAGCCGCGCGGTCCCACTTTCAGCAAAAATCTGACATTCTGCAATTCACTCAGAAATGGTGCCAAACATGTGCAAACGATCCCCTGAAAGCTTTTTCGGTGAAAACAGATGGGTTTTTATCATGGTAAACAGAATTAGCCCTCGACGTCTGAGCACCTTTTTTTGAAAAAATCCCTAAGCCGCGCGGTCACAATTTCAGCAAAAATCTGACATTCTGCAATTCACTCAGAAATGGTGCCAAACTGTTGGAAACGATCCCCTGAAAGCTTTTTCGGTGGAAACTGATGGGTTTTTATCATGGGAAACAGAATTAGCCCTCGACGTCTGAACACCTTTTTTTGAAAAAATCCCTAAGCCGCGCGGTCACAATTTCAGCAAAAATCTGACGTTCTGCAATTCACTCAGAAATGGTGCCAAACATGTGCAAACGATCCCCTGAAAGCTTTTTCGGTGGAAACAGATGGGTTTTTATCATGGGAAACAGAATTAGCCCTCGACATCTGAGCAACTTTTTTTGAAAAAATCCCTAAGCCGCGCGGTCACACTTTCAGCAAAAATCTGACATTCTGCAATTCACTCAGAAATGTTGCCAAACTGTTGCAAACGATCCCCTGAAAGCTTTTTCGGTGGAAACAGATGGGTTTTTATCATGGGAAACAGAATTAGCCCTCGACGTCTGAGCACCTTTTTTTGAAAAAATCCCTAAGCCGCGCGGTCACAATTTCAGCAAAAATCTGACGTTCTGCAATTCACTCAGAAATGGTGCCAAACATGTGCAAACGAGCCCCTGAAAGCTTTTTCGGTGGAAACAGATGGGTTTCTATCATGGGAAACAGAATTAGCCCTCGTCGTCGGAACCACTTTTTTTGAAAAAATCCCTAAACCGCGCGGTCACAATTTCAGCAAAAATCTGACGTTCTGCGATTCACTCAGAAATGGTGGCAAACTGTTTCAAACGATCCCCTGAAAGCTTTTTCGGTGGAAACTGATGGGTTTTTATCATGGGAAATAGAATTAGCCCTCGACGTCTGAGCACCTTTTTTTGAAAAAATCCCTAAGCCGCGCGGTCACAATTTCAGCAAAAATCTGACGTTCTGCGATTCACTCAGAAATGGTGCCAAACTGTTGCAAACGATCCCCTGAAAGCTTTTTCGGTGAAAACAGATGGGTTTTTATCATGGGAAACAGAATTAGCCCTCGACGTCTGAACACCTTTTTTTGAAAAAATCCCTAAGCCGCGCAGTCACAATTTCAGCAAAAATCTGACGTTCTGCAATTCACTCAGAAATGGTGCCAAACTGTTGGAAACGATCCCCTGAAAGCTTTTTCGGTGAAAACAGATGGGTTTTTATCATGGTAAACAGAATTAGCCCTCGACGTCTGAGCAACTTTTTTTGAAAAAATCCCTAAGCCGCGCGGTCCCACTTTCAGCAAAAATCTGACATTCTGCAATTCACTCAGAAATGGTGCCAAACATGTGCAAACGATCCCCTGAAAGCTTTTTCGGTGAAAACAGATGGGTTTTTATCATGGTAAACAGAATTAGCCCTCGACGTCTGAGCACCTTTTTTTGAAAAAATCCCTAAGCCGCGCGGTCACAATTTCAGCAAAAATCTGACATTCTGCAATTCACTCAGAAATGGTGCCAAACTGTTGGAAACGATCCCCTGAAAGCTTTTTCGGTGGAAACTGATGGGTTTTTATCATGGGAAACAGAATTAGCCCTCGACGTCTGAACACCTTTTTTTGAAAAAATCCCTAAGCCGCGCGGTCACAATTTCAGCAAAAATCTGACGTTCTGCAATTCACTCAGAAATGGTGCCAAACATGTGCAAACGATCCCCTGAAAGCTTTTTCGGTGGAAACAGATGGGTTTTTATCATGGGAAACAGAATTAGCCCTCGACATCTGAGCAACTTTTTTTGAAAAAATCCCTAAGCCGCGCGGTCACACTTTCAGCAAAAATCTGACATTCTGCAATTCACTCAGAAATGGGGCCAAACTGTTGGAAACGATCCCCTGAAAGCTTTTTCGGTGGAAACTGATGGGTTTTTATCATGGGAAACAGAATTAGCCCTCGACGTCTGAACACCTTTTTTTGAAAAAATCCCTAAGCCGCGCGGTCACAATTTCAGCAAAAATCTGACGTTCTGCGATTCACTCAGAAATGGTGCCAAACTGTTGCAAACGATCCCCTGAAAGCTTTTTCGGTGGAAACTGATGGGTTTTTATCATGGGAAATAGAATTAGCCCTCGACGTCTGAACACCTTTTTTTGAAAAAATCCCTAAGCCGCGCGGTCACAATTTCAGCAAAAATCTGACGTTCTGCGATTCACTCAGAAATGGTGCCAAACTATTGCAAACGATCCCCTGAAAGCTTTTTCGGTGAAAACAGATGGGTTTTTATCATGGGAAACAGAATTAGCCCTAGATGTCTGATCACCTTTTTTTGAAAAAATCCCTAAGCCGCGCGGTCACAATTTCAGCAAAAATCTGACGTTCTGCAATTCACTCAGAAATGGTGCCAAACATGTGCAAACGATCCCCTGAAAGCTTTTTCGGTGGAAACAGATGGGTTTTTATCATGGGAAACAGAATTAGCCCTCGACATCTGAGCAACTTTTTTTGAAAAAATCCCTAAGCCGCGCGGTCACACTTTCAGCAAAAATCTGACATTCTGCAATTCACTCAGAAATGGGGCCAAACTGTTGCAAACGGTCCCCTGATAGCTTTTTCGGTGGAAACAGATGGGTTTGTATCATGGGAAACAGAATTAGCCCTCGACGTCTGAACACCTTTTTTTGAAAAAATCCCTAAGCCGCGCGGCCACAATTTCAGCAAAAATCTGACGTTCTGCAATTCACTCAGAAATGGTGCCAAACATGTGCAAACGAGCGCCTGAAAGCTTTTTCGGTGGAAACAGATGGGTTTCTATCATGAGAAACAGAATTAGCCCTCGACGTCGGAACCACTTTTTTTGAAAAAATCCCTAAGCCGCGCGGTCACAATTTCAGCAAAAATCTGACGTTCTGCAATTCACTCAGAAATGGTGCCAAACTGTTGCAAACGATCGACTGAAAGCTTGTTCGGTGAAAACAGATGGGTTTTTATCATGGGAAACAGATTTAGCCCTCAACGTCTGAAAAACCTTTTTTTGGAAAAAATCCCTAAGCCGAGCGGTCACAATTTCAGCAAAAATCTGACGTTCTGCAATTCACTCAGAAATGTTGCCAAACTGTTGCAAACGATCCCCTGAAAGCTTTTTCGGTGAAAACAGATGGGTTTTTAACATGGGAAACAGAATTCGCCCTAGATGTCTGAACACCTTTTTTTGAAAAAATCCCTAAGCCGCGCGGTCACAATTTCAGCAAAAATCTGACGTTCTGCAATTCACTCAGAAATGGTGCCAAACATGTGCAAACGATCCCCTGAAAGCTTTTTCGGTGGAAACAGATGGGTTTTTATCATGGGAAACAGAATTAGCCCTCGACGTCTGAGCACCTTTTTTGAAAAAATCCCTAAGCCGCGCGGTCACAATTTCAGCAAAAATCTGACGTTCTGCAATTCACTCAGAAATGGGGCCAAACTGTTGCAAACGGTCCCCTGATAGCTTTTTCGGTGGAAACAGATGGGTTTGTATCATGGGAAACAGAATTAGCCCTCGACGTCTGAACACCTTTTTTTGAAAAAATCCCTAAGCCGCGCGGTCACAATTTCAGCAAAAATCTGACGTTCTGCAATTCACTCAGAAATGGTGCCAAACATGTGCAAACGATCCCCTGAAAGCTTTTTCGGTGGAAACAGATGGGTTTTTATCATGGGAAACAGAATTAGCCCTCGACATCTGAGCAACTTTTTTGAAAAAATCCCTAAGCCGCGCGGTCACAATTTCAGCAAAAATCTGACATTCTGCAATTCACTCAGAAATGGGGCCAAACTGTTGCAAACGGTCCCCTGATAGCTTTTTCGGTGGAAACAGATGGGTTTCTATCATGGGAAACAGAATTAGCCCTCGAAGTCGGAACCACTTTTTTTGAAAAAATCCCTAAGCCGCGCGGTCACAATTTCAGCAAAAATCTGACGTTCTGCGATTCACTCAGAAATGGTGGCAAACTGTTGCAAACGATCCCCTGAAAGCTTTTTCGGTGGAAACTGATGGGTTTTTATCATGGGAAATAGAATTAGCCCTCGACGTCTGAACACCTTTTTTTGAAAAAATCCCTAAGCCGCGCGGTCACAATTTCAGCAAAAATCTGACGTTCTGCGATTCACTCAGAAATGGTGCCAAACTATTGCAAACGATCCCCTGAAAGCTTTTTCGGTGAAAACAGATGGGTTTTTATCATGGGAAACAGAATTAGCCCTAGATGTCTGATCACCTTTTTTTGAAAAAATCCCTAAGCCGCGCGGTCACAATTTCAGCAAAAATCTGACGTTCTGCAATTCACTCAGAAATGGTGCCAAACATGTGCAAACGATCCCCTGAAAGCTTTTTCGGTGGAAACAGATGGGTTTTTATCATGGGAAACAGAATTAGCCCTCGACATCTGAGCAACTTTTTTTGAAAAAATCCCTAAGCCGCGCGGTCACACTTTCAGCAAAAATCTGACATTCTGCAATTCACTCAGAAATGGGGCCAAACTGTTGCAAACGGTCCCCTGATAGCTTTTTCGGTGGAAACAGATGGGTTTGTATCATGGGAAACAGAATTAGCCCTAGATGTCTGAACACCTTTTTTTGAAAAAATCCCTAAGCCGCGCGGTCACAATTTCAGCAAAAATCTGACCTTCTGCAATTCACTCAGAAATGTTGCCAAACTGTTGCAAACGATCCCCTGAAAGCTTTTTCGGTGGAAACAGATGGGTTTTTATCATGGGAAACAGAATTAGCCCTCGACGTCTGAGCACCTTTTTTTGAAAAAATCCCTAAGCCGCGCGGTCACAATTTCAGCAAAAATCTGACGTTCTGCAATTCACTCAGAAATGGTGCCAAACATGTGCAAACGAGCCCCTGAAAGCTTTTTCGGTGGAAACAGATGGGTTTCTATCATGGGAAACAGAATTAGCCCTCGTCGTCGGAACCACTTTTTTTGAAAAAATCCCTAAACCGCGCGGTCACAATTTCAGCAAAAATCTGACGTTCTGCGATTCACTCAGAAATGGTGGCAAACTGTTTCAAACGATCCCCTGAAAGCTTTTTCGGTGGAAACTGATGGGTTTTTATCATGGGAAATAGAATTAGCCCTCGACGTCTGAGCACCTTTTTTTGAAAAAATCCCTAAGCCGCGCGGTCACAATTTCAGCAAAAATCTGACGTTCTGCGATTCACTCAGAAATGGTGCCAAACTGTTGCAAACGATCCCCTGAAAGCTTTTTCGGTGAAAACAGATGGGTTTTTATCATGGGAAACAGAATTAGCCCTCGACGTCTGAACACCTTTTTTTGAAAAAATCCCTAAGCCGCGCGGTCACAATTTCAGCAAAAATCTGACGTTCTGCAATTCACTCAGAAATGGTGCCAAACTGTTGGAAACGATCCCCTGAAAGCTTTTTCGGTGAAAACAGATGGGTTTTTATCATGGTAAACAGAATTAGCCCTCGACGTCTGAGCAACTTTTTTTGAAAAAATCCCTAAGCCGCGCGGTCCCACTTTCAGCAAAAATCTGACATTCTGCAATTCACTCAGAAATGGTGCCAAACATGTGCAAACGATCCCCTGAAAGCTTTTTCGGTGAAAACAGATGGGTTTTTATCATGGTAAACAGAATTAGCCCTCGACGTCTGAGCACCTTTTTTTGAAAAAATCCCTAAGCCGCGCGGTCACAATTTCAGCAAAAATCTGACATTCTGCAATTCACTCAGAAATGGTGCCAAACTGTTGGAAACGATCCCCTGAAAGCTTTTTCGGTGGAAACTGATGGGTTTTTATCATGGGAAACAGAATTAGCCCTCGACGTCTGAACACCTTTTTTTGAAAAAATCCCTAAGCCGCGCGGTCACAATTTCAGCAAAAATCTGACGTTCTGCAATTCACTCAGAAATGGTGCCAAACATGTGCAAACGATCCCCTGAAAGCTTTTTCGGTGGAAACAGATGGGTTTTTATCATGGGAAACAGAATTAGCCCTCGACATCTGAGCAACTTTTTTTGAAAAAATCCCTAAGCCGCGCGGTCACACTTTCAGCAAAAATCTGACATTCTGCAATTCACTCAGAAATGGGGCCAAACTGTTGCAAACGGTCCCCTGATAGCTTTTTCGGTGGAAACAGATGGGTTTGTATCATGGGAAACAGAATTAGCCCTCGACGTCTGAACACCTTTTTTTGAAAAAATCCCTAAGCCGCGCGGCCACAATTTCAGCAAAAATCTGACGTTCTGCAATTCACTCAGAAATGGTGCCAAACATGTGCAAACGAGCGCCTGAAAGCTTTTTCGGTGGAAACAGATGGGTTTCTATCATGAGAAACAGAATTAGCCCTCGACGTCGGAACCACTTTTTTTGAAAAAATCCCTAAGCCGCGCGGTCACAATTTCAGCAAAAATCTGACGTTCTGCAATTCACTCAGAAATGGTGCCAAACTGTTGCAAACGATCGACTGAAAGCTTGTTCGGTGAAAACAGATGGGTTTTTATCATGGGAAACAGATTTAGCCCTCAATGTCTGAAAAACTTTTTTTTGAAAAAATCCCTAAGCCGAGCGGTCACAATTTCAGCAAAAATCTGACGTTCTGCAATTCACTCAGAAATGTTGCCAAACTGTTGCAAACGATCCCCTGAAAGCTTTTTCGGTGAAAACAGATGGGTTTTTAACATGGGAAACAGAATTCGCCCTAGATGTCTGAACACCTTTTTTTGAAAAAATCCCTAAGCCGCGCGGTCACAATTTCAGCAAAAATCTGACGTTCTGCAATTCACTCAGAAATGGTGCCAAACATGTGCAAACGATCCCCTGAAAGCTTTTTCGGTGGAAACAGATGGGTTTTTATCATGGGAAACAGAATTAGCCCTCGACGTCTGAGCACCTTTTTTTGAAAAAATCCCTAAGCCGCGCGGTCACAATTTCAGCAAAAATCTGACGTTCTGCAATTCACTCAGAAATGGGGCCAAACTGTTGCAAACGGTCCCCTGATAGCTTTTTCGGTGGAAACAGATGGGTTTGTATCATGGGAAACAGAATTAGCCCTCGACGTCTGAACACCTTTTTTTGAAAAAATCCCTAAGCCGCGCGGTCACAATTTCAGCAAAAATCTGACGTTCTGCAATTCACTCAGAAATCGTGCCAAACTGTTGCAAACGATCCCCTGAAATCTTTTTCGGTGGAAACAGATGGGTTTTTATCATGGCAAACAGAATTCGCCCTAGATGTCTGAACACCTTTTTTTGAAAAAATCCCTAAGCCGCGCGGTCACAATTTCAGCAAAAATCTGACCTTCTGCAATTCACTCAGAAATGTTGCCAAACTGTTGCAAACGATCCCCTGAAAGCTTTTTCGGTGGAAACAGATGGGTTTTTATCATGGGAAACAGAATTAGCCCTCGACGTCTGAGCACCTTTTTTTGAAAAAATCCCTAAGCCGCGCGGTCACAATTTCAGCAAAAATCTGACGTTCTGCAATTCACTCAGAAATGGTGCCAAACATGTGCAAACGAGCCCCTGAAAGCTTTTTCGGTGGAAACAGATGGGTTTCTATCATGGGAAACAGAATTAGCCCTCGTCGTCGGAACCACTTTTTTTGAAAAAATCCCTAAACCGCGCGGTCACAATTTCAGCAAAAATCTGACGTTCTGCGATTCACTCAGAAATGGTGGCAAACTGTTTCAAACGATCCCCTGAAAGCTTTTTCGGTGGAAACTGATGGGTTTTTATCATGGGAAATAGAATTAGCCCTCGACGTCTGAGCACCTTTTTTTGAAAAAATCCCTAAGCCGCGCGGTCACAATTTCAGCAAAAATCTGACGTTCTGCGATTCACTCAGAAATGGTGCCAAACTGTTGCAAACGATCCCCTGAAAGCTTTTTCGGTGAAAACAGATGGGTTTTTATCATGGGAAACAGAATTAGCCCTCGACGTCTGAACACCTTTTTTTGAAAAAATCCCTAAGCCGCGCGGTCACAATTTCAGCAAAAATCTGACGTTCTGCAATTCACTCAGAAATGGTGCCAAACTGTTGGAAACGATCCCCTGAAAGCTTTTTCGGTGAAAACAGATGGGTTTTTATCATGGTAAACAGAATTAGCCCTCGACGTCTGAGCAACTTTTTTTGAAAAAATCCCTAAGCCGCGCGGTCCCACTTTCAGCAAAAATCTGACATTCTGCAATTCACTCAGAAATGGTGCCAAACATGTGCAAACGATCCCCTGAAAGCTTTTTCGGTGAAAACAGATGGGTTTTTATCATGGTAAACAGAATTAGCCCTCGACGTCTGAGCACCTTTTTTTGAAAAAATCCCTAAGCCGCGCGGTCACAATTTCAGCAAAAATCTGACATTCTGCAATTCACTCAGAAATGGTGCCAAACTGTTGGAAACGATCCCCTGA
The DNA here is from genome assembly GCF_965153285.1 of Podarcis tiliguerta. Taxonomy (NCBI): domain Eukaryota; kingdom Metazoa; phylum Chordata; class Lepidosauria; order Squamata; family Lacertidae; genus Podarcis; species Podarcis tiliguerta. Next base: position 7,326,602 of record NC_139543.1, on the reverse strand, counting down.
AAGCTTTTTCGGTGGAAACTGATGGGTTTTTATCATGGGAAACAGAATTAGCCCTCGACGTCTGAACACCTTTTTTTGAAAAAATCCCTAAGCCGCGCGGTCACAATTTCAGCAAAAATCTGACGTTCTGCGATTCACTCAGAAATGGTGCCAAACTGTTGCAAACGATCCCCTGAAAGCTTTTTCGGTGAAAACAGATGGGTTTTTATCATGGTAAACAGAATTAGCCCTCGACGTCTGAGCACCTTTTTTTGAAAAAATCCCTAAGCCGCGCGGTCACAATTTCAGCAAAAATCTCACTTTCTGCAATTCACTTAGAAATGGTGCCAAACATGTGCAAACGAGCCCCTGAAAGCTTTTTCGGTGGAAACAGATGGGTTTCTATCATGGGAAACAGAATTAGCCCTCGAAGTCGGAACCACTTTTTTTGAAAAAATCCCTAAGCCGCGCGGTCACAATTTCAGCAAAAATCTGACGTTCTGCGATTCACTCAGAAATGGTGCCAAACTGTTGCAAACGATCCCCTGAAAGCTTTTTCGGTGGAAACTGATGGGTTTTTATCATGGGAAATAGAATTAGCCCTCGACGTCTGAACACCTTTTTTTGAAAAAATCCCTAAGCCGCGCGGTCACAATTTCAGCAAAAATCTGACGTTCTGCGATTCACTCAGAAATGGTGCCAAACTATTGCAAACGATCCCCTGAAAGCTTTTTCGGTGAAAACAGATGGGTTTTTATCATGGGAAACAGAATTAGCCCTAGATGTCTGATCACCTTTTTTTGAAAAAATCCCTAAGCCGCGCGGTCACAATTTCAGCAAAAATCTGACGTTCTGCAATTCACTCAGAAATGGTGCCAAACATGTGCAAACGATCCCCTGAAAGCTTTTTCGGTGGAAACAGATGGGTTTTTATCATGGGAAACAGAATTAGCCCTCGACATCTGAGCAACTTTTTTTGAAAAAATCCCTAAGCCGCGCGGTCACACTTTCAGCAAAAATCTGACATTCTGCAATTCACTCAGAAATGGGGCCAAACTGTTGCAAACGGTCCCCTGATAGCTTTTTCGGTGGAAACAGATGGGTTTCTATCATGGGAAACAGAATTAGCCCTCGAAGTCGGAACCACTTTTTTTGAAAAAATCCCTAAGCCGCGCGGTCACAATTTCAGCAAAAATCTGACGTTCTGCGATTCACTCAGAAATGGTGGCAAACTGTTGCAAATGATCCCCTGAAAGCTTTTTCGGTGGAAACTGATGGGTTTTTATCATGGGAAATAGAATTAGCCCTCGACGTCTGAACACCTTTTTTTGAAAAAATCCCTAAGCCGCGCGGTCACAATTTCAGCAAAAATCTGACGTTCTGCGATTCACTCAGAAATGGTGCCAAACTATTGCAAACGATCCCCTGAAAGCTTTTTCGGTGAAAACAGATGGGTTTTTATCATGGGAAACAGAATTAGCCCTAGATGTCTGATCACCTTTTTTTGAAAAAATCCCTAAGCCGCGCGGTCACAATTTCAGCAAAAATCTGACGTTCTGCAATTCACTCAGAAATGGTGCCAAACATGTGCAAACGATCCCCTGAAAGCTTTTTCGGTGGAAACAGATGGGTTTTTATCATGGGAAACAGAATTAGCCCTCGACATCTGAGCAACTTTTTTTGAAAAAATCCCTAAGCCGCGCGGTCACACTTTCAGCAAAAATCTGACATTCTGCAATTCACTCAGAAATGGGGCCAAACTGTTGCAAACGGTCCCCTGATAGCTTTTTCGGTGGAAACAGATGGGTTTGTATCATGGGAAACAGAATTAGCCCTCGACGTCTGAACACCTTTTTTTGAAAAAATCCCTAAGCCGCGCGGCCACAATTTCAGCAAAAATCTGACGTTCTGCAATTCACTCAGAAATGGTGCCAAACATGTGCAAACGAGCGCCTGAAAGCTTTTTCGGTGGAAACAGATGGGTTTCTATCATGAGAAACAGAATTAGCCCTCGACGTCGGAACCACTTTTTTTGAAAAAATCCCTAAGCCGCGCGGTCACAATTTCAGCAAAAATCTGACGTTCTGCAATTCACTCAGAAATGGTGCCAAACTGTTGCAAACGATCGACTGAAAGCTTGTTCGGTGAAAACAGATGGGTTTTTATCATGGGAAACAGATTTAGCCCTCGATGTCTGAAAAACTTTTTTTTGAAAAAATCCCTAAGCCGAGCGGTCACAATTTCAGCAAAAATCTGACGTTCTGCAATTCACTCAGAAATGTTGCCAAACTGTTGCAAACGATCCCCTGAAAGCTTTTTCGGTGAAAACAGATGGGTTTTTAACATGGGAAACAGAATTCGCCCTAGATGTCTGAACACCTTTTTTTGAAAAAATCCCTAAGCCGCGCGGTCACAATTTCAGCAAAAATCTGACGTTCTGCAATTCACTCAGAAATGGTGCCAAACATGTGCAAACGATCCACTGAAAGCTTTTTCGGTGGAAACAGATGGGTTTTTATCATGGGAAACAGAATTAGCCCTCGACGTCTGAGCACCTTTTTTTGAAAAAATCCCTAAGCCGCGCGGTCACAATTTCAGCAAAAATCTGACGTTCTGCAATTCACTCAGAAATGGGGCCAAACTGTTGCAAACGGTCCCCTGATAGCTTTTTCGGTGGAAACAGATGGGTTTGTATCATGGGAAACAGAATTAGCCCTCGACGTCTGAACACCTTTTTTTGAAAAAATCCCTAAGCCGCGCGGTCACAATTTCAGCAAAAATCTGACGTTCTGCAATTCACTCAGAAATCGTGCCAAACTGTTGCAAACGATCCCCTGAAATCTTTTTCGGTGGAAACAGATGGGTTTTTATCATGGCAAACAGAATTCGCCCTAGATGTCTGAACACCTTTTTTTGAAAAAATCCCTAAGCCGCGCGGTCACAATTTCAGCAAAAATCTGACCTTCTGCAATTCACTCAGAAATGGTGGCAAACTGTTGCAAACGATCCCCTGAAAGCTTTTTCGGTGGAAACAGATGGGTTTTTATCATGGGAAACAGAATTAGCCCTCGACGTCTGAGCACCTTTTTTTGAAAAAATCCCTAAGCCGCGCGGTCACAATTTCAGCAAAAATCTGACGTTCTGCAATTCACTCAGAAATGGTGCCAAACATGTGCAAACGAGCGCCTGAAACCTTTTTCGGTGGAAACAGATGGGTTTCTATCATGGGAAACAGAATGAGCCCTCGACGTCGGAACCACTTTTTTTGAAAAAATCCCTAAGCCGCGCGGTCACAATTTCAGCAAAAATCTGACGTTCTGCGATTCACTCAGAAATGGTGGCAAACTGTTTCAAACGATCCCCTGAAAGCTTTTTCGGTGGAAACTGATGGGTTTTTATCATGGGAAATAGAATTAGCCCTCGACGTGTGAACACCTTTTTTTGAAAAAATCCCTAAGCCGCGCGGTCACAATTTCAGCAAAAATCTGACGTTCTGCGATTCACTCAGAAATGGTGCCAAACTGTTGCAAACGATCCCCTGAAAGCTTTTTCGGTGGAAACAGATGGGTTTTTATCATGGTAAACAGAATTAGCCCTCGAGGTCTGAGCAACTTTTTTTGAAAAAATCCCTAAGCCGCGCCGTCCCGCTTTCAGCAAAAATCTGACATTCTGCAATTCACTCAGAAATGGGGCCAAACTGTTGCAAACGGTCCCCTGATAGCTTTTTCGGTGGAAACAGATGGGTTTGTATCATGGGAAACAGAATTAGCCCTCGACGTCTGAACACCTTTTTTTGAAAAAATCCCTAAGCCGCGCGGTCACAATTTCAGCAAAAATCTGACGTTCTGCAATTCACTCAGAAATCGTGCCAAACTGTTGCAAACGATCCCCTGAAATCTTTTTCGGTGGAAACAGATGGGTTTTTATCATGGCAAACAGAATTCGCCCTAGATGTCTGAACACCTTTTTTTGAAAAAATCCCTAAGCCGCGCGGTCACAATTTCAGCAAAAATCTGACCTTCTGCAATTCACTCAGAAATGTTGCCAAACTGTTGCAAACGATCCCCTGAAAGCTTTTTCGGTGGAAACAGATGGGTTTTTATCATGGGAAACAGAATTAGCCCTCGACGTCTGAGCACCTTTTTTTGAAAAAATCCCTAAGCCGCGCGGTCACAATTTCAGCAAAAATCTGACGTTCTGCAATTCACTCAGAAATGGTGCCAAACATGTGCAAACGAGCCCCTGAAAGCTTTTTCGGTGGAAACAGATGGGTTTCTATCATGGGAAACAGAATTAGCCCTCGACGTCTGAACACCTTTTTTTGAAAAAATCCCTAAGCCGCGCGGTCACAATTTCAGCAAAAATCTGACGTTCTGCGATTCACTCAGAAATGGTGCCAAACTGTTGCAAACGATCCCCTGAAAGCTTTTTCGGTGAAAACAGATGGGTTTTTATCATGGTAAACAGAATTAGCCCTCGACGTCTGAGCACCTTTTTTTGAAAAAATCCCTAAGCCGCGCGGTCACAATTTCAGCAAAAATCTCACTTTCTGCAATTCACTTAGAAATGGTGCCAAACATGTGCAAACGAGCCCCTGAAAGCTTTTTCGGTGGAAACAGATGGGTTTCTATCATGGGAAACAGAATTAGCCCTCGAAGTCGGAACCACTTTTTTTGAAAAAATCCCTAAGCCGCGCGGTCACAATTTCAGCAAAAATCTGACGTTCTGCGATTCACTCAGAAATGGTGGCAAACTGTTGCAAACGATCCCCTGAAAGCTTTTTCGGTGGAAACTGATGGGTTTTTATCATGGGAAATAGAATTAGCCCTCGACGTCTGAACACCTTTTTTTGAAAAAATCCCTAAGCCGCGCGGTCACAATTTCAGCAAAAATCTGACGTTCTGCGATTCACTCAGAAATGGTGCCAAACTATTGCAAACGATCCCCTGAAAGCTTTTTCGGTGAAAACAGATGGGTTTTTATCATGGGAAACAGAATTAGCCCTAGATGTCTGATCACCTTTTTTTGAAAAAATCCCTAAGCCGCGCGGTCACAATTTCAGCAAAAATCTGACGTTCTGCAATTCACTCAGAAATGGTGCCAAACATGTGCAAACGATCCCCTGAAAGCTTTTTCGGTGGAAACAGATGGGTTTTTATCATGGGAAACAGAATTAGCCCTCGACATCTGAGCAACTTTTTTTGAAAAAATCCCTAAGCCGCGCGGTCACACTTTCAGCAAAAATCTGACATTCTGCAATTCACTCAGAAATGGGGCCAAACTGTTGCAAACGGTCCCCTGATAGCTTTTTCGGTGGAAACAGATGGGTTTTTATCATGGGAAATAGAATTAGCCCTCGACGTCTGAACACCTTTTTTTGAAAAAATCCCTAAGCCGCGCGGTCACAATTTCAGCAAAAATCTGACGTTCTGCGATTCACTCAGAAATGGTGCCAAACTATTGCAAACGATCCCCTGAAAGCTTTTTCGGTGAAAACAGATGGGTTTTTATCATGGGAAACAGAATTAGCCCTAGATGTCTGATCACCTTTTTTTGAAAAAATCCCTAAGCCGCGCGGTCACAATTTCAGCAAAAATCTGACGTTCTGCAATTCACTCAGAAATGGTGCCAAACATGTGCAAACGATCCCCTGAAAGCTTTTTCGGTGGAAACAGATGGGTTTTTATCATGGGAAACAGAATTAGCCCTCGACATCGGAACCACTTTTTTTGAAAAAATCCCTAAGCCGCGCGGTCACAATTTCAGCAAAAATCTGACGTTCTGCAATTCACTCAGAAATCGTGCCAAACTGTTGCAAACGATCCCCTGAAATCTTTTTCGGTGGAAACAGATGGGTTTTTATCATGGCAAACAGAATTCGCCCTAGATGTCTGAACACCTTTTTTTGAAAAAATCCCTAAGCCGCGCGGTCACAATTTCAGCAAAAATCTGACGTTCTGCAATTCACTCAGAAATGTTGCCAAACTGTTGCAAACGATCCCCTGAAAGCTTTTTCGGTGAAAACAGATGGGTTTTTATCATGGGAAACAGAATTAGCCCTAGATGTCTGAACACCTTTTTTTGAAAAAATCCCTAAGCCGCGCGGTCACAATTTCAGCAAAAATCTGACGTTCTGCAATTCACTCAGAAATGGTGCCAAACTGTTGCAAACGATCCCCTGAAAGCTTTTTCGGTGGAAACTGATGGGTTTTTATCATGGGAAACAGAATTAGCCCTAGATGTCTGAACACCTTTTTTTGAAAAAATCCCTAAGCCGCGCGGTCACAATTTCAGCAAAAATCTGACGTTCTGCAATTCACTCAGAAATGGTGCCAAACATGTGCAAACGATCCCCTGAAAGCTTTTTCGGTGGAAACAGATGGGTTTTTATCATGGGAAACAGAATTAGCCCTCGACGTCTGAGCACCTTTTTTTGAAAAAATCCCTAAGCCGCGCGGTCACAATTTCAGCAAAAATCTGACTTTCTGCAATTCACTCAGAAATGGTGCCAAACATGTGCAAACGATCCCCTGAAAGCTTTTTCGGTGGAAACTGGTGGGTTTTTATCATGGGAAACAGAATTAGCCCTAGATGTCTGAACACCTTTTTTTGAAAAAATCCCTAAGCCGCGCGGTCACAATTTCAGCAAAAATCTGACGTTTTGCAATTCACTCAGAAATGGTGCCAAACATGTGCAAACGATCCCCTGAAAGCTTTTTCGGTGAAAACAGATGGGTTTTTATCATGGGAAACAGAATTAGCCCTCGACATCTGAGCAACTTTTTTTGAAAAAATCCCTAAGCCGCGCGGTCACACTTTCAGCAAAAATCTGACGTTCTGCAATTCACTCAGAAATGGGGCCAAACTGTTGCAAACGGTCCCCTGATAGCTTTTTCGGTGGAAACAGATGGGTTTGTATCATGGGAAACAGAATTAGCCCTCGACGTCTGAACACCTTTTTTTGAAAAAATCCCTAAGCCGCGCGGTCACAATTTCAGCAAAAATCTGACGTTCTGCAATTCACTCAGAAATGGTGCCAAACTGTTGCAAACGATCCCCTGAAAGCTTTTTCGGTGGAAACTGATGGGTTTTTATCATGGGAAACAGAATTAGCCCTAGATGTCTGAACACCTTTTTTTGAAAAAATCCCTAAGCCGCGCGGTCACAATTTCAGCAAAAATCTGACGTTCTGCAATTCACTCAGAAATGGTGCCAAACATGTGCAAACGATCCCCTGAAAGCTTTTTCGGTGGAAACAGATGGGTTTTTATCATGGGAAACAGAATTAGCCCTCGACGTCTGAGCACCTTTTTTTGAAAAAATCCCTAAGCCGCGCGGTCACAATTTCAGCAAAAATCTGACTTTCTGCAATTCACTCAGAAATGGTGCCAAACATGTGCAAACGATCCCCTGAAAGCTTTTTCGGTGGAAACTGGTGGGTTTTTATCATGGGAAACAGAATTAGCCCTAGATGTCTGAACACCTTTTTTTGAAAAAATCCCTAAGCCGCGCGGTCACAATTTCAGCAAAAATCTGACGTTTTGCAATTCACTCAGAAATGGTGCCAAACATGTGCAAACGATCCCCTGAAAGCTTTTTCGGTGAAAACAGATGGGTTTTTATCATGGGAAACAGAATTAGCCCTCGACGTCTGAGCACCTTTTTTTGAAAAAATCCCTAAGCCGCGCGGTCACAATTTCAGCAAAAATCTGACGTTCTGCAATTCACTCAGAAATGGTGCCAAACATGTGCAAACGATCCCCTGAAAGCTTTTTCGGTGGAAACAGATGGGTTTTTATCATGGGAAACAGAATTAGCCCTCGACATCTGAGCAACTTTTTTTGAAAAAATCCGTAAGCCGCGCGGTCACACTTTCAGCAAAAATCTGACATTCTGCAATTCACCCAGAAATGGGGCCAAACTGTTGCAAACGGTCCCCTGATAGCTTTTTCGGTGGAAACAGATGGGTTTGTATCATGGGAAACAGAATTAGCCCTCGACGTCTGAACACCTTTTTTTGAAAAAATCCCTAAGCCGCGCGGCCACAATTTCAGCAAAAATCTGACGTTCTGCAATTCACTCAGAAATCGTGCCAAACTGTTGCAAACGATCCCCTGAAATCTTTTTCGGTGGAAACAGATGGGTTTTTATCATGGCAAACAGAATTCGCCCTAGATGTCTGAACACCTTTTTTTGAAAAAATCCCTAAGCCGCGCGGTCACAATTTCAGCAAAAATCTGACGTTCTGCAATTCACTCAGAAATGTTGCCAAACTGTTGCAAACGATCCCCTGAAAGCTTTTTCGGTGAAAACAGATGGGTTTTTATCATGGGAAACAGAATTAGCCCTAGATGTCTGAACACCTTTTTTTGAAAAAATCCCTAAGCCGCGCGGTCACAATTTCAGCAAAAATCTGACGTTCTGCAATTCACTCAGAAATGGTGCCAAACTGTTGCAAACGATCCCCTGAAAGCTTTTTCGGTGGAAACTGATGGGTTTTTATCATGGGAAACAGAATTAGCCCTAGATGTCTGAACACCTTTTTTTGAAAAAATCCCTAAGCCGCGCGGTCACAATTTCAGCAAAAATCTGACGTTCTGCAATTCACTCAGAAATGTTGCCAAACATGTGCAAACGATCCCCTGAAAGCTTTTTCGGTGGAAACAGATGGGTTTTTATCATGGGAAACAGAATTAGCCCTCGACGTCTGAGCACCTTTTTTTGAAAAAATCACTAAGCCGCGCGGTCACAATTTCAGCAAAAATCTGACTTTCTGCAATTCACTCAGAAATGGTGCCAAACATGTGCAAACGATCCCCTGAAAGCTTTTTCGGTGGAAACAGATGGGTTTCTATCATGGGAAACAGAATTAGCCCTCGACGTCGGAACCACTTTTTTTGAAAAAATCCCTAAGCCGCGCGGTCACAATTTCAGCAAAAATCTGACGTTCTGCGATTCACTCAGAAATGGTGGCAAACTGTTGCAAACGATCCCCTGAAAGCTTTTTCGGTGGAAACTGATGGGTTTTTATCATGGGAAATAGAATTAGCCCTCGACGTCTGAACACCTTTTTTTGAAAAAATCCCTAAGCCGCGCGGTCACAATTTCAGCAAAAATCTGACGTTCTGCGATTCACTCAGAAATGGTGCCAAACTATTGCAAACGATCCCCTGAAAGCTTTTTCGGTGAAAACAGATGGGTTTTTATCATGGGAAACAGAATTAGCCCTAGATGTCTGATCACCTTTTTTTGAAAAAATCCCTAAGCCGCGCGGTCACAATTTCAGCAAAAATCTGACGTTCTGCAATTCACTCAGAAATGGTGCCAAACATGTGCAAACGATCCCCTGAAAGCTTTTTCGGTGGAAACAGATGGGTTTTTATCATGGGAAACAGAATTAGCCCTCGACATCTGAGCAACTTTTTTTGAAAAAATCCCTAAGCCGCGCGGTCACACTTTCAGCAAAAATCTGACATTCTGCAATTCACTCAGAAATGGGGCCAAACTGTTGCAAACGGTCCCCTGATAGCTTTTTCGGTGGAAACAGATGGGTTTGTATCATGGGAAACAGAATTAGCCCTCGACGTCTGAACACCTTTTTTTGAAAAAATCCCTAAGCCGCGCGGCCACAATTTCAGCAAAAATCTGACGTTCTGCAATTCACTCAGAAATCGTGCCAAACTGTTGCAAACGATCCCCTGAAATCTTTTTCGGTGGAAACAGATGGGTTTTTATCATGGCAAACAGAATTCGCCCTAGATGTCTGAACACCTTTTTTTGAAAAAATCCCTAAGCCGCGCGGTCACAATTTCAGCAAAAATCTGACGTTCTGGAATTCACTCAGAAATGTTGCCAAACTGTTGCAAACGATCCCCTGAAAGCTTTTTCGGTGAAAACAGATGGGTTTTTATCATGGGAAACAGAATTAGCCCTAGATGTCTGAACACCTTTTTTTGAAAAAATCCGTAAGCCGCGCGGTCACAATTTCAGCAAAAATCTGACGTTCTGCAATTCACTCAGAAATGGTGCCAAACTGTTGCAAACGATCCCCTGAAAGCTTTTTCGGTGGAAACTGATGGGTTTTTATCATGGGAAACAGAATTAGCCCTAGATGTCTGAACACCTTTTTTTGAAAAAATCCCTAAGCCGCGCGGTCACAATTTCAGCAAAAATCTGACGTTCTGCAATTCACTCAGAAATGGTGCCAAACATGTGCAAACGATCCCCTGAAAGCTTTTTCGGTGGAAACAGATGGGTTTCTATCATGGGAAACAGAATTAGCCCTCGACGTCTGAGCACCTTTTTTTGAAAAAATCCCTAAGCCGCGCGGTCACAATTTCAGCAAAAATCTGACTTTCTGCAATTCACTCAGAAATGGTGCCAAACATGTGCAAACGATCCCCTGAAAGCTTTTTCGGTGGAAACAGATGGGTTTCTATCATGGGAAACAGAATTAGCCCTCGACGTCGGAACCCCTTTTTTTGAAAAAATCCCTAAGCCGCGCGGTCACAATTTCAGCAAAAATCTGACGTTCTGCGATTCACTCAGAAATGGTGGCAAACTGTTGCAAACGATCCCCTGAAAGCTTTTTCGGTGGAAACTGATGGGTTTTTATCATGGGAAATAGAATTAGCCCTCGACGTCTGAACACCTTTTTTTGAAAAAATCCCTAAGCCGCGCGGTCACAATTTCAGCAAAAATCTGACGTTCTGCGATTCACTCAGAAATGGTGCCAAACTATTGCAAACGATCCCCTGAAAGCTTTTTCGGTGAAAACAGATGGGTTTTTATAATGGTAAACAGAATTAGCCCTAGATGTCTGATCACCTTTTTTTGAAAAAATCCCTAAGCCGCGCGGTCACAATTTCAGCAAAAATCTGACGTTCTGCAATTCACTCAGAAATGGTGCCAAACATGTGCAAACGATCCCCTGAAAGCTTTTTCGGTGGAAACAGATGGGTTTTTATCATGGGAAACAGAATTAGCCCTCGACATCTGAGCAACTTTTTTTGAAAAAATCCCTAAGCCGCGCGGTCACACTTTCAGCAAAAATCTGACATTCTGCAATTCACTCAGAAATGGGGCCAAACTGTTGCAAACGGTCCCCTGATAGCTTTTTCGGTGGAAACAGATGGGTTTGTATCATGGGAAACAGAATTAGCCCTCGACGTCTGAACACCTTTTTTTGAAAAAATCCCTAAGCCGCGCGGCCACAATTTCAGCAAAAATCTGACGTTCTGCAATTCACTCAGAAATCCTGCCAAACTGTTGCAAACGATCCCCTGAAAGCTTTTTCGGTGAAAACAGATGGGTTTTTATCATGGTAAACAGAATTCGCCCTAGATGTCTGAACACCTTTTTTTGAAAAAATCCCTAAGCCGCGCGGTCACAATTTCAGCAAAAATCTGATGTTCTTCAATTCACTCAGAAATGGTGCCAAACTGTTGCAAACGATCGACTGAAAGCTTGTTCGGTGAAAACAGATGGGTTTTTATCATGGGAAACAGATTTAGCCCTCGATGTCTGAAAAACTTTTTTTTGAAAAAATCCCTAAGCCGAGCGGTCACAATTTCAGCAAAAATCTGACGTTCAGCAATTCACTCAGAAATCGTGCCAAACTGTTGCAAACGATCCCCTGAAATCTTTTTCGGTGGAAACAGATGGGTTTTTATCATGGCAAACAGAATTCGCCCTGGATGTCTGAACACCTTTTTTTTAAAAAATCCCTAAGCCGCGCGGTCACAATTTCAGCAAAAATCTGACGTTCTGCAATTCACTCAGAAATGTTGCCAAACTGTTGCAAACGATCCCCTGAAAGCTTTTTCGGTGAAAACAGATGGGTTTTTATCATGGGAAACAGAATTAGCCCTAGATGTCTGAACACCTTTTTTTGAAAAAATCCCTAAGCCGCGCGGTCACAATTTCAGCAAAAATCTGACGTTCTGCAATTCACTCAGAAATGGTGCCAAACATGTGCAAACGATCCCCTGAAAGCTTTTTCGGTGGAAACAGATGGGTTTTTATCATGGGAAACAGAATTAGCCCTCGACGTCTGAGCACCTTTTTTTGAAAAAATCCCTAAGCCGCGCGGTCACAATTTCAGCAAAAATCTGACGTTCTGCAATTCACTCAGAAATGGTGCCAAACATGTGCAAACGAGCCCCTGAAAGCTTTTCGGTGGAAACAGATGGGTTTCTATCATGGGAAACAGAATTAGCCCTCGACGTCGGATCCACTTTTTTTGAAAAAATCCCTAAGCCGCGCGGTCACAATTTCAGCAAAAATCTGACGTTCTGCGATTCACTCAGAAATGGTGGCAAACTGTTTCAAACGATCCCCTGAAAGCTTTTTCGGTGGAAACTGATGGGTTTTTATCATGGGAAATAGCATTAGCCCTCGACGTCTGAACACCTTTTTTTGAAAAAATCCCTAAGCCGCGCGGTCACAATTTCAGCAAAAATCTGACGTTCTGCAATTCACTCAGAAATGGTGCCAAACTGTTGCAAACGATCCCCTGAAAGCTTTTTCGGTGGAAACAGATGGGTTTTTATCATGGGAAACAGAATTAGCCCTAGATGTCTGAACACCTTTTTTTGAAAAAATCCCTAAGGCGCGCGGTCACAATTTCAGCAAAAATCTGACGTTCTGCAATTCACTCAGAAATGGTGCCAAACATGTGCAAACGATCCCCTGAAAGCTTTTTCGGTGGAAACAGATGGGTTTTTATCATGGGAAACAGAATTAGCCCTCGACGTCTGAGCACCTTTTTTTGAAAAAATCCCTAAGCCGCGCGGTCACAATTTCAGCAAAAATCTGACGTTCTGCAATTCACTCAGAAATGGTGCCAAACATGTGCAAACGAGCCCCTGAAAGCTTTTTCGGTGGAAACAGATGGGTTTCTATCATGGGAAACAGAATTAGCCCTCGACGTCGGAACCACTTTTTTTGAAAAAATCCCTAAGCCGCGCGCTCACAATTTCAGCAAAAATCTGACGTTCTGCGATTCACTCAGAAATGGTGGCAAACTGTTTCAAACGATCCCCTGAAAGCTTTTTCGGTGGAAACTGATGGGTTTTTATCATGGGAAATAGAATTAGCCCTCGACGTCTGAACACCTTTTTTTGAAAAAATCCCTAAGCCGCGCGGTCACAATTTCAACAAAAATCTGACGTTCTGCAATTCACTCAGAAATGGTGCCAAACTGTTGCAAACGATCCCCTGAAAGCTTTTTCGGTGAAAACAGATGGGTTTTTATCATGGGAAACAGAATTAGCCCTAGATGTCTGAACACCTTTTTTTGAAAAAATCCCTAAGCCGCGCGGTCACAATTTCAGCAAAAATCTGACGTTCTGCAATTCACTCAGAAATGGTGCCAAACATGTGCAAACGATCCCCTGAAAGCTTTTTCGGTGGAAACAGATGGGTTTTTATCATGGGAAACAGAATTAGCCCTCGACGTCTGAGCACCTTTTTTTGAAAAAATCCCTAAGCCGCGCGGTCACAATTTCAGCAAAAATCTGACGTTCTGCAATTCACTCAGAAATGGTGCCAAACATGTGCAAACGAGCCCCTGAAAGCTTTTTCGGTGGAAACAGATGGGTTTCTATCATGGGAAACAGAATTAGCCCTCGACGTCGGAACCACTTTTTTTGAAAAAATCCCTAAGCCGCGCGGTCACAATTTCAGCAAAAATCTGACGTTCTGCAATTCACTCAGAAATGGTGCCAAACTGTTGCAAACGATCCCCTGAAAGCTTTTTCGGTGGAAACAGATGCGTTTTTATCATGGGAAACAGAATTAGCCCTAGATGTCTGAACACCTTTTTTTGAAAAAATCCCTAAGCCGCGCGGTCACAATTTCAGCAAAAATCTGACGTTCTGCAATTCACTCAGAAATGGTGCCAAACATGTGCAAACGATCCCCTGAAAGCTTTTTCGGTGGAAACAGATGGGTTTTTATCATGGGAAACAGAATTAGCCCTCGACGTCTGAGCACCTTTTTTTGAAAAAATCCCTAAGCCGCGCGGTCACAATTTCAGCAAAAATCTGACGTTCTGCAATTCACTCAGAAATGGTGCCAAACATGTGCAAACGAGCCCCTGAAAGCTTTTTCGGTGGAAACAGATGGGTTTCTATCATGGGAAACAGAATTAGCCCTCGTCGTCGGAACCACTTTTTTTGAAAAAATCCCTAAGCCGCGCGCTCACAATTTCAGCAAAAATCTGACGTTCTGCGATTCACTCAGAAATGGTGGCAAACTGTTTCAAACGATCCCCTGAAAGCTTTTTCGGTGGAAACTGATGGGTTTTTATCATGGGAAATAGAATTAGCCCTCGACGTCTGAACACCTTTTTTTGAAAAAATCCCTAAGCCGCGCGGTCACAATTTCAGCAAAAATCTGACGTTCTGCAATTCACTCAGAAATGGTGCCAAACTGTTGCAAACGATCCCCTGAAAGCTTTTTCGGTGAAAACAGATGGGTTTTTATCATGGGAAACAGAATTAGCCCTAGATGTCTGATCACCTTTTTTTGAAAAAATCCCTAAGCCGCGCGGTCACAATTTCAGCAAAAATCTGACGTTCTGCAATTCACTCAGAAATGGTGCCAAACATTTGTAAACGATCCCCTGAAAGCTTTTTCGGTGGAAACAGATGGGTTTTTATCATGGGAAACAGAATTCGCCCTCGACATCTGAGCAACTTTTTTTGAAAAAATCCCTAAGCCGCGCGGTCACACTTTCAGCAAAAATCTGACGTTCTGCAATTCACTCAGAAATGGGGCCAAACTGTTGCAAACGGTCCCCTGATAGCTTTTTCGGTGGAAACAGATGGGTTTGTATCATGGGAAACAGAATTAGCCCTCGACGTCTGAACACCTTTTTTTGAAAAAATCCCTAAGCCGCGCGGTCACAATTTCAGCAAAAATCTGACGTTTGCAATTCACTCAGAAATGTTGCCAAACTGTTGCAAACGATCCCCTGAAAGCTTTTTCGGTGAAAACAGATGGGTTTTTATCATGGGAAACATAATTAGCCCTAGATGTCTGAACACCTTTTTTTGAAAAAATCCCTAAGCCGCGCAGTCACAATTTCAGCAAAAATCTGACATTCTGCAATTCACTCAGAAATGGTGCCAAACATGTGCAAACGATCCCCTGAAAGCTTTTTCGGTGGAAACAGATGGGTTTTTATCATGGGAAACAGAATTAGCCCTCGACGTCTGAGCACCTGTTTTTGAAAAAATCCCTAAGCCGCGCGGTCACAATTTCAGCAAAAATCTGACGTTCTGCAATTCACTCAGAAATGGTGCCAAACATGTGCAAACGAGCCACTGAAAGCTTTTTCGGTGGAAACAGATGGGTTTCTATCATGGGAAACAGAATTAGCCCTCGACGTCGGAACCACTTTTTTTGAAAAAATCCCTAAGCCGCGCGGTCACAATTTCAGCAAAAATCTGACGTTCTGCGATTCACTCAGAAATGGTGGCAAACTGTTGCAAACGATGCCCTGAAAGCTTTTTCGGTGGAAACTGATGGGTTTTTATCATGGGAAATAGAATTAGCCCTCGACGTCTGAACACCTTTTTTTGAAAAAATCCCTAAGCCGCGCGGTCACAATTTCAGCAAAAATCTGACGTTCTGCGATTCACTCAGATTTGGTGCCAAACTGTTGCAGACGATCCCCTGAAAGCTTTTTCGGTGAAAACAGATGGGTTTTTATCATGGTAAACAGAATTAGCCCTAGATGTCTGATCACCTTTTTTTGAAAAAATCCCTAAGCCGCGCGGTCACAATTTCAGCAAAAATCTGACGTTCTGCAATTCACTCAGAAATGGTGCCAAACATGTGCAAACGATCCCCTGAAAGCTTTTTCGGTGGAAACAGATGGGTTTTTATGATGGGAAACAGAAGTAGCCCTCGACATCTGAGTAACTTTTTTTGAAAAAATCCCTAAGCCGCGCGGTCACACTTTCAGCAAAAATCTGACAATCTGCAATTCACTCAGAAATGGGGCCAAACTGTTGCAAACGGTCCCCTGATAGCTTTTTCGGTGGAAACAGATGGGTTTGTATCATGGGAAACAGAATTAGCCCTCGACGTCTGAACACCTTTTTTTGAAAAAATCCCTAAGCCGCGCGGCCACAATTTCAGCAAAAATCTGACGTTCTGCAATTCACTCAGAAATGGTGCCAAACTGTTGCAAACGATCGACTGAAAGCTTGTTCGGTGAAAACAGATGGGTTTTTATCATGGGAAACAGATTTAGCCCTCGATGTCTGAAAAACTTTTTTTTGAAAAAATCCCTAAGCCGCGCGGTCACAATTTCAGCAAAAATCTCACGTTCTGCAATTCACTCAGAAATCGTGCCAAACTCTTGCAAACGATCCCCTGAAAGCTTTTTCGGTGGAAACAGATGGGTTTCTATCATGGGAAACAGAATTAGCCCTCGACGTCTGAACACCTTTTTTTGAAAAAATCCCTAAGCCGCGCGGTCACAATTTCAGCAAAAATCTGACGTTCTGCAATTCACTCAGAAATGGTGCCAAACTGTTGCAAACGATCCCCTGAAAGCTTTTTCGGTGGAAACAGATGGGTTTTTATCATGGGAAACAGAATTAGCCCTAGATGTCTGAACACCTTTTTTTGAAAAAATCCCTAAGGCGCGCGGTCACAATTTCAGCAAAAATCTGACGTTCTGCAATTCACTCAGAAATGGTGCCAAACATGTGCAAACGATCCCCTGAAAGCTTTTTCGGTGGAAACAGATGGGTTTTTATCATGGGAAACAGAATTAGCCCTCGACGTCTGAGCACCTTTTTTTGAAAAAATCCCTAAGCCGCGCGGTCACAATTTCAGCAAAAATCTGACGTTCTGCAATTCACTCAGAAATGGTGCCAAACATGTGCAAACGAGCCCCTGAAAGCTTTTTCGGTGGAAACAGATGGGTTTCTATCATGGGAAACAGAATTAGCCCTCGACGTCGGAACCACTTTTTTTGAAAAAATCCCTAAGCCGCGCGCTCACAATTTCAGCAAAAATCTGACGTTCTGCGATTCACTCAGAAATGGTGGCAAACTGTTTCAAACGATCCCCTGAAAGCTTTTTCGGTGGAAACTGATGGGTTTTTATCATGGGAAATAGAATTAGCCCTCGACGTCTGAACACCTTTTTTTGAAAAAATCCCTAAGCCGCGCGGTCACAATTTCAACAAAAATCTGACGTTCTGCAATTCACTCAGAAATGTTGCCAAACTGTTGCAAACGATCCCCTGAAAGCTTTTTCGGTGAAAACAGATGGGTTTTTATCATGGGAAACAGAATTAGCCCTAGATGTCTGAACACCTTTTTTTGAAAAAATCCCTAAGCCGCGCGGTCACAATTTCAGCAAAAATCTGACGTTCTGCAATTCACTCAGAAATGGTGCCAAACATGTGCAAACGATCCCCTGAAAGCTTTTTCGGTGGAAACAGATGGGTTTTTATCATGGGAAACAGAATTAGCCCTCGACGTCTGAGCACCTTTTTTTGAAAAAATCCCTAAGCCGCGCGGTCACAATTTCAGCAAAAATCTGACGTTCTGCAATTCACTCAGAAATGGTGCCAAACATGTGCAAACGAGCCCCTGAAAGCTTTTTCGGTGGAAACAGATGGGTTTCTATCATGGGAAACAGAATTAGCCCTCGACGTCGGAACCACTTTTTTTGAAAAAATCCCTAAGCCGCGCGGTCACAATTTCAGCAAAAATCTGACGTTCTGCGATTCACTCAGAAATGGTGGCAAACTGTTTCAAACGATACCCTGAAAGCTTTTTCGGTGGAAACTGATGGGTTTTTATCATGGGAAATAGAATTAGCCCTCGACGTCTGAACACCTTTTTTTGAAAAAATCCCTAAGCCGCGCGGTCACAATTTCAGCAAAAATCTGACGTTCTGCAATTCACTCAGAAATGGTGCCAAACTGTTGCAAACGATCCCCTGAAAGCTTTTTCGGTGGAAACAGATGCGTTTTTATCATGGGAAACAGAATTAGCCCTAGATGTCTGAACACCTTTTTTTGAAAAAATCCCTAAGCCGCGCGGTCACAATTTCAGCAAAAATCTGACGTTCTGCAATTCACTCAGAAATGGTGCCAAACATGTGCAAACGATCCCCTGAAAGCTTTTTCGGTGGAAACAGATGGGTTTTTATCATGGGAAACAGAATTAGCCCTCGACGTCTGAGCACCTTTTTTTGAAAAAATCCCTAAGCCGCGCGGTCACAATTTCAGCAAAAATCTGACGTTCTGCAATTCACTCAGAAATGGTGCCAAACATGTGCAAACGAGCCCCTGAAAGCTTTTTCGGTGGAAACAGATGGGTTTCTATCATGGGAAACAGAATTAGCCCTCGACGTCGGAACCACTTTTTTTGAAAAAATCCCTAAGCCGCGCGCTCACAATTTCAGCAAAAATCTGACGTTCTGCGATTCACTCAGAAATGGTGGCAAACTGTTTCAAGCGATCCCCTGAAAGCTTTTTCGGTGGAAACTGATGGGTTTTTATCATGGGAAATAGAATTAGCCCTCGACGTCTGAACACCTTTTTTTGAAAAAATCCCTAAGCCGCGCGGTCACAATTTCAGCAAAAATCTGACGTTCTGCAATTCACTCAGAAATGGTGCCAAACTGTTGCAAACGATCCCCTGAAAGCTTTTTCGGTGAAAACAGATGGGTTTTTATCATGGGAAACAGAATTAGCCCTAGATGTCTGATCACCTTTTTTTGAAAAAATCCCTAAGCCGCGCGGTCACAATTTCAGCAAAAATCTGACGTTCTGCAATTCACTCAGAAATGGTGCCAAACATTTGTAAACGATCCCCTGAAAGCTTTTTCGGTGGAAACAGATGGGTTTTTATCATGGGAAACAGAATTCGCCCTCGACATCTGAGCAACTTTTTTTGAAAAAATCCCTAAGCCGCGCGGTCACACTTTCAGCAAAAATCTGACGTTCTGCAATTCACTCAGAAATGGGGCCAAACTGTTGCAAACGGTCCCCTGATAGCTTTTTCGGTGGAAACAGATGGGTTTGTATCATGGGAAACAGAATTAGCCCTCGACGTCTGAACACCTTTTTTTGAAAAAATCCCTAAGCCGCGCGGTCACAATTTCAGCAAAAATCTGACGTTCTGCAATTCACTCAGAAATGTTGCCAAACTGTTGCAAACGATCCCCTGAAAGCTTTTTCGGTGAAAACAGATGGGTTTTTATCATGGGAAACATAATTAGCCCTAGATGTCTGAACACCTTTTTTTGAAAAAATCCCTAAGCCGCGCAGTCACAATTTCAGCAAAAATCTGACATTCTGCAATTCACTCAGAAATGGTGCCAAACATGTGCAAACGATCCCCTGAAAGCTTTTTCGGTGGAAACAGATGGGTTTTTATCATGGGAAACAGAATTAGCCCTCGACGTCTGAGCACCTGTTTTTGAAAAAATCCCTAAGCCGCGCGGTCACAATTTCAGCAAAAATCTGACGTTCTGCAATTCACTCAGAAATGGTGCCAAACATGTGCAAACGAGCCCCTGAAAGCTTTTTCGGTGGAAACAGATGGGTTTCTATCATGGGAAACAGAATTAGCCCTCGACGTCGGAACCACTTTTTTTGAAAAAATCCCTAAGCCGCGCGGTCACAATTTCAGCAAAAATCTGACGTTCTGCGATTCACTCAGAAATGGTGGCAAACTGTTTCAAACGATACCCTGAAAGCTTTTTCGGTGGAAACTGATGGGTTTTTATCATGGGAAATAGAATTAGCCCTCGACGTCTGAACACCTTTTTTTGAAAAAATCCCTAAGCCGCGCGGTCACAATTTCAGCAAAAATCTGACGTTCTGCAATTCACTCAGAAATGGTGCCAAACTGTTGCAAACGATCCCCTGAAAGCTTTTTCGGTGGAAACAGATGCGTTTTTATCATGGGAAACAGAATTAGCCCTAGATGTCTGAACACCTTTTTTTGAAAAAATCCCTAAGCCGCGCGGTCACAATTTCAGCAAAAATCTGACGTTCTGCAATTCACTCAGAAATGGTGCCAAACATGTGCAAACGATCCCCTGAAAGCTTTTTCGGTGGAAACAGATGGGTTTTTATCATGGGAAACAGAATTAGCCCTCGACGTCTGAGCACCTTTTTTTGAAAAAATCCCTAAGCCGCGCGGTCACAATTTCAGCAAAAATCTGACGTTCTGCAATTCACTCAGAAATGGTGCCAAACATGTGCAAACGAGCCCCTGAAAGCTTTTTCGGTGGAAACAGATGGGATTCTATCATGGGAAACAGAATTAGCCCTCGACGTCGGAACCACTTTTTTTGAAAAAATCCCTAAGCCGCGCGCTCACAATTTCAGCAAAAATCTGACGTTCTGCGATTCACTCAGAAATGGTGGCAAACTGTTTCAAACGATCCCCTGAAAGCTTTTTCGGTGGAAACTGATGGGTTTTTATCATGGGAAATAGAATTAGCCCTCGACGTCTGAACACCTTTTTTTGAAAAAATCCCTAAGCCGCGCGGTCACAATTTCAGCAAAAATCTGACGTTCTGCAATTCACTCAGAAATGGTGCCAAACTGTTGCAAACGATCCCCTGAAAGCTTTTTCGGTGAAAACAGATGGGTTTTTATCATGGGAAACAGAATTAGCCCTAGATGTCTGATCACCTTTTTTTGAAAAAATCCCTAAGCCGCGCGGTCACAATTTCAGCAAAAATCTGACGTTCTGCAATTCACTCAGAAATGGTGCCAAACATTTGTAAACGATCCCCTGAAAGCTTTTTCGGTGGAAACAGATGGGTTTTTATCATGGGAAACAGAATTCGCCCTCGACATCTGAGCAACTTTTTTTGAAAAAATCCCTAAGCCGCGCGGTCACACTTTCAGCAAAAATCTGACGTTCTGCAATTCACTCAGAAATGGGGCCAAACTGTTGCAAACGGTCCCCTGATAGCTTTTTCGGTGGAAACAGATGGGTTTGTATCATGGGAAACAGAATTAGCCCTCGACGTCTGAACACCTTTTTTTGAAAAAATCCCTAAGCCGCGCGGTCACAATTTCAGCAAAAATCTGACGTTCTGCAATTCACTCAGAAATGTTGCCAAACTGTTGCAAACGATCCCCTGAAAGCTTTTTCGGTGAAAACAGATGGGTTTTTATCATGGGAAACATAATTAGCCCTAGATGTCTGAACACCTTTTTTTGAAAAAATCCCTAAGCCGCGCAGTCACAATTTCAGCAAAAATCTGACATTCTGCAATTCACTCAGAAATGGTGCCAAACATGTGCAAACGATCCCCTGAAAGCTTTTTCGGTGGAAACAGATGGGTTTTTATCATGGGAAACAGAATTAGCCCTCGACGTCTGAGCACCTGTTTTTGAAAAAATCCCTAAGCCGCGCGGTCACAATTTCAGCAAAAATCTGACGTTCTGCAATTCACTCAGAAATGGTGCCAAACATGTGCAAACGAGCCACTGAAAGCTTTTTCGGTGGAAACAGATGGGTTTCTATCATGGGAAACAGAATTAGCCCTCGACGTCTGAGCAACTTTTTTTGAAAAAATCCCTAAGCCGCGCGGTCACAATATCAGCAAAAATCTGACGTTCTGCAATTCACTCAGAAATGGTGCCAAACTGTTGCAAACGATCCCCTGAAAGCTTTTTCGGTGGAAACTGATGGGTTTTTATCATGGGAAATAGAATTATTCCTCGACGTCTGAACACCTTTTTTTGAAAAAATCCCTTAGCCGCGCGGTCACAATTTCAGCAAAAATCTGACGTTCTGCAATTCACTCAGAAATGGTGCCAAACTGTTGCAAACGATCCCCTGAAAGCTTTTTCGGTGGAAACAGATGGGTTTTTATCATGGTAAACAGAATTAGCCCTCGACGTCTGAGCAACTTTTTTTGAAAAAATCCCTAAGCCGCGCGGTCACAATATCAGCAAAAATCTGACGTTCTGCAATTCACTCAGAAATGGTGCCAACATCTGCAAACGATCCCCTGAAAGCTTTTTCGGTGGAAACAGATGGGTTTCTATCATGGGAAACAGAATTAGCCCTCGACGTCGGAACCACTTTTTTTGAAAAAATCCCTAAGACGCGCGGTCACAATTTCAGCAAAAATCTGACGTTCTGCAATTCAGTCAGAAATCGTGCCAAACTGTTGCAAACAATCCCCTGAAAACTTTTTCGATGAAAACAGATGTGTTTTTATCATGGGAAATAGAATTAGCCCTCGACGTCTGAACACCTTTTTTTGAAAAAATCCCTAAGCCGCGCGGTCACAATTTCAGCAAAAATCTCACGTTCTGCAATTCACTCAGAAATGGTGCCAAACATGTGCAAACGAGCCCCTGGAAGCTTTTTCGGTGGAAACAGATGGGTTTTTATCATGGTAAACAGAATTAGCCCTAGATGTCTGATCACCTTTTTTTGAAAAAATCCCTAAGCCGCGCGGTCACAATTTCAGCAAAAATCTGACGTTCTGCAATTCACTCAGAAATGGTGCCAAACATGTGCAAACGATCCCCTGAAAGCTTTTTCAGTGGAAACAGATGGGTTTGTATCATGGGAAACAGAATAAACCCTCGACGTCTGAGCAACTTTTTTTGAAAAAATCCCTAAGCCGCGCGGTCACAATTTCAGCAAAAATCTGACGTTCTGCAATTCACTCAGAAATCGTGCCAAACTTTTGCAAACGATCCCCTGAAAGCTTTTTCGGTGGAAACAGATGGGTTTTTATCATGGTAAACAGAATTCGCCCTAGATGTCTGAAAACCTTTTTTTGAAAAAATCCCTAAGCCGCGCGGTCACAATTTCAGCAAAAATCTGACGTTCTGCAATTCACTCAGAAATGGTGCCAAACATGTGCAAACGATCCCCTGAAAGCTTTTTCGGTGGAAAGAGATGGGTTTTTATCATGGTAAACAGAATTCGCCCTAGATGTTTGAACACCTTTTTTTGAAAAAATCCCTAAGCCGCGCGGTCACAATATCAGCAAAAATCTGACGTTCTGCAATTCACTCAGAAATGGTGCCAACATCTGCAAACGATCCCCTGAAAGCTTTTTCGGTGGAAACAGATGGGTTTCTATCATGGGAAACAGAATTAGCCCTCGACGTCGGAACCACTTTTTTTGAAAAAATCCCTAAGACGCGCGGTCACAATTTCAGCAAAAATCTGACGTTCTGCAATTCAGTCAGAAATCGTGCCAAACTGTTGCAAACAATCCCCTGAAAACTTTTTCGATGAAAACAGATGTGTTTTTATCATGGGAAATAGAATTAGCCCTCGACGTCTGAACACCTTTTTTTGAAAAAATCCCTAAGCCGCGCGGTCACAATTTCAGCAAAAATCTCACGTTCTGCAATTCACTCAGAAATGGTGCCAAACATGTGCAAACGAGCCCCTGGAAGCTTTTTCGGTGGAAACAGATGGGTTTTTATCATGGTAAACAGAATTAGCCCTAGATGTCTGATCACCTTTTTTTGAAAAAATCCCTAAGCCGCGCGGTCACAATTTCAGCAAAAATCTGACGTTCTGCAATTCACTCAGAAATGGTGCCAAACATGTGCAAACGATCCCCTGAAAGCTTTTTCAGTGGAAACAGATGGGTTTGTATCATGGGAAACAGAATAAACCCTCGACGTCTGAGCAACTTTTTTTGAAAAAATCCCTAAGCCGCGCGGTCACAATTTCAGCAAAAATCTGACGTTCTGCAATTCACTCAGAAATCGTGCCAAACTTTTGCAAACGATCCCCTGAAAGCTTTTTCGGTGGAAACAGATGGGTTTTTATCATGGTAAACAGAATTCGCCCTAGATGTCTGAAAACCTTTTTTTGAAAAAATCCCTAAGCCGCGCGGTCACAATTTCAGCAAAAATCTGACGTTCTGCAATTCACTCAGAAATGGTGCCAAACATGTGCAAACGATCCCCTGAAAGCTTTTTCGGTGGAAAGAGATGGGTTTTTATCATGGTAAACAGAATTCGCCCTAGATGTTTGAACACCTTTTTTTGAAAAAATCCCTAAGCCGCGCGGTCAGAATTTCAGCAAAAATCTGACGTTCTGCAATTCACTCAGAAATGGTGCCAAACATGTGCAAACGAGCCCCTGAAAGCTTTTTCGGTGGAAACAGATGGGTTTCTATCATGGGAAACAGAATTAGCCCTCGACGTCGGAACCACTTTTTTTGAAAAAATCCCTAAGACGCGCGGTCACAATTTCAGCAAAAATCTGACGTTCTGCAATTCACTCAGAAATCGTGCCAAACTGTTGCAAACGATCCCCTGAAAGCTTTTTCGATGAAAACAGATGGGTTTTTATCATGGGAAATAGAATTAGCCCTCGACGTCTGAACACCTTTTTTTGAAAAAATCCCTAAGCCGCGCGGTCACAATTTCAGCAAAAATCTGACGTTCTGCAATTGACTCAGAAATGGTGCCAAACATGTGCAAACGATCCGCTGAAAGCTTTTTCGGTGGAAACAGATGGGTTTTTATCATGGTAAACAGAATTAGCCCTAGATGTCTGATCACCTTTTTTTGAAAAAATCCCTAATCCGCGCGGTCACAATTTCAGCAAAAATCTGATGTTCTGCAATTCACTCAGAAATGGTGCCAAACATGTGCAAACGAACCCCTGAAAGCTTTTTCGGTGGAAACAGATGGGTTTTTATCATGGGAAACAGAATTAGCCCTCGACGTCTGAGCAAATTTTTTTTAAAAAATCCCTAAGCCGCGCGGTCACACTTTCAGCAAAAATCTGACATTCTGCAATTCACTCAGAAATGGGGCCAAACTGTTGCAAACGGTCCCCTGATAGCTTTTTCGGTGGAAACAGATGGGTTTGTATAATGGGAAACAGAATTAGCCCTCGACGTCTAAGCAACTTTTTTTGAAAAAATCCCTAAGCCGCGCGGTAACAATATCAGCAAAAATCTGACGTTCTGCAATTCACTCAGAAATGGTGCCAAACATGTGCAAACGAGCCCCTGAAAGCTTTTTCGGTGGTAACAGATGGGTTTCTGTCATGGGAAACAGAATTAGCCCTTGACGTCGGAACCACTTTTTTTGAAAAAATCCCTAAGCCGCGCGGTCACAATTTCAGCAAAAATCTGACGTTCTGCAATTCACTCAGAAATCGTGCCAAACTGTTGCAAACGATCCCCTGAAAGCTTTTTCGGTGGAAACAGATGGGTTTTTATCATGGTAAACAGAATTCGCCCTAGATGTCTGAAAACCTTTTTTTGAAAAAATCCCTAAGCCGCGCGGTCACAATTTCAGCAAAAATCTGACGTTCTGCAATTCACTCAGAAATGGTGCCAAACATGTGCAAACGATCCCCTGAAAGCTTTTTCGGTGGAAACAGATGGGTTTTTATCATGGGAAACAGAATTAGCCCTCGACGTCTGAGCACCTTTTTTTGAAAAAATCCCTAAGCCGCGCGGTCACAATTTCAGCAAAAATCTGACGTTCTGCAATTCACTCAGAAATGGTGCCAAACATGTGCAAACGAGCCCCTGAAAGCTTTTTCGGTGGAAACAGATGGGTTTTTATCATGGGAAACAGAATTAGCCCTCGACGTCGGAACCACTTTTTTTGAAAAAATCCCTAAGCCGCGCGGTCACAATTTCAGCAAAAATCTGACGTTCTGCAATTCACTCAGAAATGGGGCCAAACTGTTGCAAACGGTCCCCTGATAGCTTTTTCGATGGAAACAGATGGGTTTGTATCATGGGAAACAGAATTAGCCCTCGACGTCTGAGCAACTTTTTTTGAAAAAATCCCTAAGCCGCGCGGTCACAATTTCAGCAAAAATCTGACGTTCTGCAATTCACTCAGAAATGGTGCCAAACATGTGCAAACGATCCCCTGAAAGCTTTTTCGGTGGAAAGAGATGGGTTTTTATCATGGTAAACAGAATTCGCCCTAGATGTTTGAACACCTTTTTTTGAAAAAATCCCTAAGCCGCGCGGTCAGAATTTCAGCAAAAATCTGACGTTCTGCAATTCACTCAGAAATGGTGCCAAACATGTGCAAACGAGCCCCTGAAAGCTTTTTCGGTGGAAACAGATGGGTTTCTATCATGGGAAACAGAATTAGCCCTCGACGTCGGAACCACTTTTTTTGAAAAAATCCCTAAGACGCGCGGTCACAATTTCAGCAAAAATCTGACGTTCTGCAATTCACTCAGAAATCGTGCCAAACTGTTGCAAACGATCCCCTGAAAGCTTTTTCGATGAAAACAGATGGGTTTTTATCATGGGAAATAGAATTAGCCCTCGACGTCTGAACACCTTTTTTTGAAAAAATCCCTAAGCCGCGCGGTCACAATTTCAGCAAAAATCTGACGTTCTGCAATTCACTCAGAAATGGTGCCAAACATGTGCAAACGATCCGCTGAAAGCTTTTTCGGTGGAAACAGATGGGTTTTTATCATGGTAAACAGAATTAGCCCTAGATGTCTGATCACCTTTTTTTGAAAAAATCCCTAAGCCGCGCGGTCACAATTTCAGCAAAAATCTGATGTTCTGCAATTCACTCAGAAATGGTGCCAAACATGTGCAAACGAACCCCTGAAAGCTTTTTCGGTGGAAACAGATGGGTTTTTATCATGGGAAACAGAATTAGCCCTCGACGTCTGAGCAATTTTTTTTTAAAAAATCCCTAAGCCGCGCGGTCACACTTTCAGCAAAAATCTGACATTCTGCAATTCACTCAGAAATGGGGCCAAACTGTTGCAAACGGTCCCCTGATAGCTTTTTCGGTGGAAACAGATGGGTTTGTATAATGGGAAACAGAATTAGCCCTCGACGTGTAAGCAACTTTTTTTGAAAAAATCCCTAAGCCGCGCGGTAACAATATCAGCAAAAATCTGACGTTCTGCAATTCACTCAGAAATGGTGCCAAACTGTTGCAAACGAGCCCCTGAAAGCTTTTTCGGTGGTAACAGATGGGTTTCTGTCATGGGAAACAGAATTAGCCCTTGACGTCGGAACCACTTTTTTTGAAAAAATCCCTAAGCCGCGCGGTCACAATTTCAGCAAAAATCTGACGTTCTGCAATTCACTCAGAAATCGTGCCAAACTGTTGCAAACGATCCCCTGAAAGCTTTTTCGGTGGAAACAGATGGGTTTTTATCATGGTAAACAGAATTCGCCCTAGATGTCTGAAAACCTTTTTTTGAAAAAATCCCTAAGCCGCGCGGTCACAATTTCAGCAAAAATCTGACGTTCTGCAATTCACTCAGAAATGGTGCCAAACATGTGCAAACGATCCCCTGAAAGCTTTTTCGGTGGAAACAGATGGGTTTTTATCATGGGAAACAGAATTAGCCCTCGACGTCTGAGCACCTTTTTTTGAAAAAATCCCTAAGCCGCGCGGTCACAATTTCAGCAAAAATCTGACGTTCTGCAATTCACTCAGAAATGGTGCCAAACATGTGCAAACGAGCCGCTGAAAGCTTTTTCGGTGGAAACAGATGGGTTTCTATCATGGGAAACAGAATTAGCCCTCGACGTCGGAACCACTTTTTTTGAAAAAATCCCTAAGCCGCGCGGTCACAATTTCAGCAAAAATCTGACGTTCTGCAATTCACTCAGAAATCGTGCCAAACTGTTGCAAACAATCCCCTGAAAACTTTTTCGATGAAAACAGATGTGTTTTTATCATGGGAAATAGAATTAGCCCTCGACGTCTGAACACCTTTTTTTGAAAAAATCCCTAAGCCGCGCGGTCACAATTTCAGCAAAAATCTGACGTTCTGCAATTCACTCAGAAATGGTGCCAAACATGTGCAAACGAGCCCCTGGAAGCTTTTTCGGTGGAAACAGATGGGTTTTTATCATGGTAAACAGAATTAGCCCTAGATGTCTGATCACCTTTTTTTGAAAAAATCCCTAAGCCGCGCGGTCACAATTTCAGCAAAAATCTGACGTTCTGCAATTCACTCAGAAATGGTGCCAAACATGTGCAAACGATCCCCTGAAAGCTTTTTCAGTGGAAACAGATGGGTTTGTATCATGGGAAACAGAATTAGCCCTCGACGTCTGAGCAACTTTTTTTGAAAAAATCCCTAAGCCGCGCGGTCACAATTTCAGCAAAAATCTGACGTTCTGCAATTCACTCAGAAATCGTGCCAAACTTTTGCAAACGATCCCCTGAAAGCTTTTTCGGTGGAAACAGATGGGTTTTTATCATGGTAAACAGAATTCGCCCTAGATGTCTGAAAACCTTTTTTTGAAAAAATCCCTAAGCCGCGCGGTCACAATTTCAGCAAAAATCTGACGTTCTGCAATTCACTCAGAAATGGTGCCAAACATGTGCAAACGATCCCCTGAAAGCTTTTTCGGTGGAAAGAGATGGGTTTTTATCATGGTAAACAGAATTCGCCCTAGATGTTTGAACACCTTTTTTTGAAAAAATCCCTAAGCCGCGCGGTCAGAATTTCAGCAAAAATCTGACGTTCTGCAATTCACTCAGAAATGGTGCCAAACATGTGCAAACGAGCCCCTGAAAGCTTTTTCGGTGGAAACAGATGGGTTTCTATCATGGGAAACAGAATTAGCCCTCGACGTCGGAACCACTTTTTTTGAAAAAATCCCTAAGACGCGCGGTCACAATTTCAGCAAAAATCTGACGTTCTGCAATTCACTCAGAAATCGTGCCAAACTGTTGCAAACGATCCCCTGAAAGCTTTTTCGATGAAAACAGATGGGTTTTTATCATGGGAAATAGAATTAGCCCTCGACGTCTGAACACCTTTTTTTGAAAAAATCCCTAAGCCGCGCGGTCACAATTTCAGCAAAAATCTGACGTTCTGCAATTCACTCAGAAATGGTGCCAAACATGTGCAAACGATCCGCTGAAAGCTTTTTCGGTGGAAACAGATGGGTTTTTATCATGGTAAACAGAATTATCCCTAGATGTCTGATCACCTTTTTTTGAAAAAATCCCTAATCCGCGCGGTCACAATTTCAGCAAAAATCTGATGTTCTGCAATTCACTCAGAAATGGTGCCAAACATGTGCAAACGAACCCCTGAAAGCTTTTTCGGTGGAAACAGATGGGTTTTTATCATGGGAAACAGAATTAGCCCTCGACGTCTGAGCAAATTTTTTTTAAAAAATCCCTAAGCCGCGCGGTCACACTTTTAGCAAAAATCTGACATTCTGCAATTCTCTCAGAAATGGGGCCAAACTGTTGCAAACGGTCCCCTGATAGCTTTTTCGGTGGAAACAGATGGGTTTGTATAATGGGAAACAGAATTAGCCCTCGACGTCTAAGCAACTTTTTTTGAAAAAATCCCTAAGCCGCGCGGTAACAATATCAGCAAAAATCTGACGTTCTGCAATTCACTCAGAAATGGTGCCAAACATGTGCAAACGAGCCCCTGAAAGCTTTTTCGGTGGTAACAGATGGGTTTCTGTCATGGGAAACAGAATTAGCCCTTGACGTCGGAACCACTTTTTTTGAAAAAATCCCTAAGCCGCGCGGTCACAATTTCAGCAAAAATCTGACGTTCTGCAATTCACTCAGAAATCGTGCCAAACTGTAGCAAACGATCCCCTGAAAGCTTTTTCGGTGGAAACAGATGGGTTTTTATCATGGTAAACAGAATTCGCCCTAGATGTCTGAAAACCTTTTTTTGAAAAAATCCCTAAGCCGCGCGGTCACAATTTCAGCAAAAATCTGACGTTCTGCAATTCACTCAGAAATGGTGCCAAACATGTGCAAACGATCCCCTGAAAGCTTTTTCGGTGGAAACAGATGGGTTTTTATCATGGGAAACAGAATTAGCCCTCGACGTCTGAGCACCTTTTTTTGAAAAAATCCCTAAGCCGCGCGGTCACAATTTCAGCAAAAATCTGACGTTCTGCAATTCACTCAGAAATGGTGCCAAACATGTGCAAACGAGCCCCTGAAAGCTTTTTCGGTGGAAACAGATGGGTTTTTATCATGGGAAACAGAATTAGCCCTCGACGTCGGAACCACTTTTTTTGAAAAAATCCCTAAGCCGCGCGGTCACAATTTCAGCAAAAATCTGACGTTCTGCAATTCACTCAGAAATGGGGCCAAACTGTTGCAAACGGTCCCCTGATAGCTTTTTCGATGGAAACAGATGGGTTTGTATCATGGGAAACAGAATTAGCCCTCGACGTCTGAGCAACTTTTTTTGAAAAAATCCCTAAGCCGCGCGGTCACAATTTCAGCAAAAATCTGACGTTCTGCAATTCACTCAGAAATGGTGCCAAACTGTTGCAAACTATCCCCTGAAAGCTTTTTCGGTGGAAAGAGATGGGTTTTTATCATGGTAAACAGAATTCGCCCTAGATGTTTGAACACCTTTTTTTGAAAAAATCCCTAAGCCGCGCGGTCAGAATTTCTGCAAAAATCTGACGTTCTGCAATTCACTCAGAAATGGTGCCAAACATGTGCAAACGAGCCCCTGAAAGCTTTTTCGGTGGAAACAGATGGGTTTCTATCATGGGAAACAGAATTAGCCCTCGACGTCGGAACCACTTTTTTTGAAAAAATCCCTAAGACGCGCGGTCACAATTTCAGCAAAAATCTGACGTTCTGCAATTCACTCAGAAATCGTGCCAAACTGTTGCAAACGATCCCCTGAAAGCTTTTTCGATGAAAACAGATGGGTTTTTATCATGGGAAATAGAATTAGCCCTCGACGTCTGAACACCTTTTTTTGAAAAAATCCCTAAGCCGCGCGGTCACAATTTCAGCAAAAATCTGATGTTCTGCAATTCACTCAGAAATGGTGCCAAACATGTGCAAACGAACCCCTGAAAGCTTTTTCGGTGGAAACAGATGGGTTTTTATCATGGGAAACAGAATTAGCCCTCGACGTCTGAGCAAATTTTTTTTAAAAAATCCCTAAGCCGCGCGGTCACACTTTCAGCAAAAATCTGACATTCTGCAATTCACTCAGAAATGGGGCCAAACTGTTGCAAACGGTCCCCTGATAGCTTTTTCGGTGGAAACAGATGGGTTTGTATAATGGGAAACAGAATTAGCCCTCGACGTCTAAGCAACTTTTTTTGAAAAAATCCCTAAGCCGCGCGGTAACAATATCAGCAAAAATCTGACGTTCTGCAATTCACTCAGAAATGGTGCCAAACATGTGCAAACGAGCCCCTGAAAGCTTTTTCGGTGGTAACAGATGGGTTTCTGTCATGGGAAACAGAATTAGCCCTTGACGTCGGAACCACTTTTTTTGAAAAAATCCCTAAGTCGCGCGGTCACAATTTCAGCAAAAATCTGACGTTCTGCAATTCACTCAGAAATCGTGCCAAACTGTTGCAAACGATCCCCTGAAAGCTTTTTCGGTGGAAACAGATGGGTTTTTATCATGGTAAACAGAATTCGCCCTAGATGTCTGAAAACCTTTTTTTGAAAAAATCCCTAAGCTGCGCGGTCACAATTTCAGCAAAAATCTGACGTTCTGCAATTCACTCAGAAATGGTGCCAAACATGTGCAAACGATCCCCTGAAAGCTTTTTCGGTGGAAACAGATGGGTTTTTATCATGGGAAACAGAATTAGCCCTCGACGTCTGAGCACCTTTTTTTGAAAAAATCCCTAAGCCGCGCGGTCACAATTTCAGCAAAAATCTGACGTTCTGCAATTCACTCAGAAATGGTGCCAAACATGTGCAAACGAGCCCCTGAAAGCTTTTTCGGTGGAAACAGATGGGTTTCTATCATGGGAAACAGAATTAGCCCTCGACGTCGGAACCACTTTTTTTGAAAAAATCCCTAAGCCGCGCGGTCACAATATCAGCAAAAATCTGACGTTCTGCAATTCACTCAGAAATGGGGCCAAACTGTTGCAAACGGTCCCCTGATAGCTTTTTCGATGGAAACAGATGGGTTTGTATCATGGGAAACAGAATTAGCCCTCGACGTCTGAGCAACTTTTTTTGAAAAAATCCCTAAGCCGCGCGGTCACAATATCAGCAAAAATCTGACGTTCTGCAATTCACTCAGAAATGGTGCCAAACATGTGCAAACGAGCCCCTGAAAGCTTTTTCAGTGGAAACAGATGGGTTTCTGTCATGGGAAACAGAATTAGCCCTCGACGTCGGAACCACTTTTTTTTGAAAAAATCCCTAAGCCGCGCGGTCACAATTTCAGCAAAAATCTGACGTTCTGCAATTCACTCAGAAATCGTGCCAAACTGTTGCAAACGATCCCCTGAAAGCTTTCTCGGTGGAAACAGATGGGTTTTTATCATGGTAAACAGAATTAGCCCTAGATGTCTGATCACTTTTTTGGAAAAAATCCCTAAGCCGCGCGGTAACAATTTCAGCAAAAATCTGATGTTCTGCAATTCACTCAGAAATGGTGCCAAACATGTGCAAACGATCCCCTGAAAGCTTTTTCGGTGGAAACAGATGGGTTTTTATCATGGGAAACAGAATTAGCCCTCGACGTCTGAGCAAATTTTTTTTAAAAAATACCTAAGCCGCGCGGTCACACTTTCAGCAAAAATCTGACATTCTGCAATTCACTCAGAAATGGGGCCAAACTGTTGCAAACGGTCCCCTGATAGCTTTTTCGGTGGAAACAGATGGGTTTGTATCATGGGAAACAGAATTAGCCCTCGACGTCTGAGCAACTTTTTTTGAAAAAATCCCTAAGCCGCGCGGTCACAATTTCAGCAAAAATCTGACGTTCTGCAATTCACTCAGAAATCGTGCCAAACTGTTGCAAACGATCCCCTGAAAGCTTTTTCGGTGGAAACAGATGGGTTTTTATCATGGTAAACAGAATTCGCCATAGATGTCTGAAAACCTTTTTTTGAAAAAATCCCTAAGCCGCGCGGTCACAATTTCAGCAAAAATCTGACCTTCTGCAATTCACTCAGAAATGGTGCCAAACATGTGCAAACGAGCCCCTGAAAGCTTTTTCGGTGGAAACAGATGCGTTTCTATCATGGGAAACAGAATTAGCCCTCGACGTCGGAACCACTTTTTTTGAAAAAATCCATAAGACGCGCGGTCACAATTTCAGCAAAAATCTGACGTTCTGCAATTCAGTCAGAAATCGTGCCAAACTGTTGCAAACGATCCCCTGAAAGCTTTTTCGATGAAAACAGATGGGTTTTTATCATGGGAAATAGAATTAGCCCTTGACGTCTGAACACCTTTTTTTGAAAAAATCCCTAAGCCGCGCGGTCACAATTTCAGCAAAAATATGACTTTCTGCAATTCAATCAGAAATGGTGCCAAACATGTGCAAACGATCCGCTGAAAGCTTTTTCGGTGGAAACAGATGGGTTTTTATCATGGTAAACAGAATTAGCCCTAGATGTCTGATCACCTTTTTTTGAAAAAATCCCTAAGCCGCGCGGTCACAATTTCAGCAAATATCTGACCTTCTGCAATTCACTCAGAAATGGTGCCAAACATGTGCAAACGAGCCCCTGAAAGCTTTTTCGGTGGAAACAGATGGGTTTCTATCATGGGAAACAGAATTAGCCCTCGACGTCGGAACCACTTTTTTTGAAAAAATCCCTAAGACGCGCGGTCACAATTTCAGCAAAAATCTGACGTTCTGCAATTCACTCAGAAATCGTGCCAAACTGTTGCAAACGATCCCCTGAAAGCTTTTTCGATGAAAACAGATGGGTTTTTATCATGGGAAATAGAATTAGCCCTCGACGTCTGAACACCTTTTTTTGAAAAAATCCCTAAGCCGCGCGGTCACAATTTCAGCAAAAATCTGATGTTCTGCAATTCACTCAGAAATGGTGCCAAACATGTGCAAACGAACCCCTGAAAGCTTTTTCGGTGGAAACAGATGGGTTTTTATCATGGGAAACAGAATTAGCCCTCGACGTCTGAGCAAATTTTTTTAAAAAAATCCCTAAGCCGCGCGGTCACACTTTCAGCAAAAATCTGACATTCTACAATTCACTCAGAAATGGGGCCAAACTGTTGCAAACGGTCCCCTGAAAGCTTTTTCGGTGGAAACAGATGGGTTTTTATCATGGTAAACAGAATTCGCCATAGATGTCTGAAAACCTTTTTTTGAAAAAATCCCTAAGCCGCGCGGTCACAATTTCAGCAAAAATCTGACCTTCTGCAATTCACTCAGAAATGGTGCCAAACATGTGCAAACGAGCCCCTGAAAGCTTTTTCGGTGGAAACAGATGCGTTTCTATCATGGGAAACAGAATTAGCCCTCGACGTCGGAACCACTTTTTTTGAAAAAATCCATAAGACGCGCGGTCACAATTTCAGCAAAAATCTGACGTTCTGCAATTCAGTCAGAAATCGTGCCAAACTGTTGCAAACGATCCCCTGAAAGCTTTTTCGATGAAAACAGATGGGTTTTTATCATGGGAAATAGAATTAGCCCTTGACGTCTGAACACCTTTTTTTGAAAAAATCCCTAAGCCGCGCGGTCACAATTTCAGCAAAAATATGACTTTCTGCAATTCAATCAGAAATGGTGCCAAACATGTGCAAACGATCCGCTGAAAGCTTTTTCGGTGGAAACAGATGGGTTTTTATCATGGTAAACAGAATTAGCCCTAGATGTCTGATCACCTTTTTTTGAAAAAATCCCTAAGCCGCGCGGTCACAATTTCAGCAAATATCTGACCTTCTGCAATTCACTCAGAAATGGTGCCAAACATGTGCAAACGAGCCCCTGAAAGCTTTTTCGGTGGAAACAGATGGGTTTCTATCATGGGAAACAGAATTAGCCCTCGACGTCGGAACCACTTTTTTTGAAAAAATCCCTAAGACGCGCGGTCACAATTTCAGCAAAAATCTGACGTTCTGCAATTCACTCAGAAATCGTGCCAAACTGTTGCAAACGATCCCCTGAAAGCTTTTTCGATGAAAACAGATGGGTTTTTATCATGGGAAATAGAATTAGCCCTCGACGTCTGAACACCTTTTTTTGAAAAAATCCCTAAGCCGCGCGGTCACAATTTCAGCAAAAATCTGATGTTCTGCAATTCACTCAGAAATGGTGCCAAACATGTGCAAACGAACCCCTGAAAGCTTTTTCGGTGGAAACAGATGGGTTTTTATCATGGGAAACAGAATTAGCCCTCGACGTCTGAGCAAATTTTTTTTGAAAAAATCCCTAAGCCGCGCGGTCACACTTTCAGCAAAAATCTGACATTCTGCAATTCACTCAGAAATGGGGCCAAACTGTTGCAAACGGTCCCCTGATAGCTTTTTCGGTGGAAACAGATGGGTTTGTATAATGGGAAACAGAATTAGCCCTCGACGTCTAAGCAACTTTTTTTGAAAAAATCCCTAAGCCGCGCGGTAACAATATCAGCAAAAATCTGACGTTCTGCAATTCACTCAGAAATGGTGCCAAACATGTGCAAACGAGCCCCTGAAAGCTTTTTCGGTGGTAACAGATGGGTTTCTGTCATGGGAAACAGAATTAGCCCTTGACGTCGGAACCACTTTTTTTGAAAAAATCCCTAAGCCGCGCGGTCACAATTTCAGCAAAAATCTGACGATCTGCAATTCACTCAGAAATCGTGCCAAACTGTTGCAAACGATCCCCTGAAAGCTTTTTCGGTGGAAACAGATGGGTTTTTATCATGGTAAACAGAATTCGCCCTAGATGTCTGAAAACCTTTTTTTGAAAAAATCCCTAAGCCGCGCGGTCACAATTTCAGCAAAAATCTGACGTTCTGCAATTCACTCAGAAATGGTGCCAAACATGTGCAAACGATCCCCTGAAAGCTTTTTCGGTGGAAACAGATGGGTTTTTATCATGGGAAACAGAATTAGCCCTCGACGTCTGAGCACCTTTTTTTGAAAAAATCCCTAAGCCGCGCGGTCACAATTTCAGCAAAAATCTGACGTTCTGCAATTCACTCAGAAATGGTGCCAAACATGTGCAAACGAGCCCCTGAAAGCTTTTTCGGTGGAAACAGATGGGTTTCTATCATGGGAAACAGAATTAGCCCTCGACGTCGGAACCACTTTTTTTGAAAAAATCCCTAAGCCGCGCGGTCACAATATCAGCAAAAATCTGACGTTCTGCAATTCACTCAGAAATGGGGCCAAACTGTTGCAAACGGTCCCCTGATAGCTTTTTCGATGGAAACAGATGGGTTTGTATCATGGGAAACAGGATTAGCCCTCGACGTCTGAGCAACTTTTTTTGAAAAAATCCCTAAGCCGCGCGGTCACAATATCAGCAAAAATCTGACGTTCTGCAATTCACTCAGAAATGGTGCCAAACATGTGCAAACGAGCCCCTGAAAGCTTTTTCAGTGGAAACAGATGGGTTTCTGTCATGGGAAACAGAATTAGCCCTCGACGTCGGAACCACTTTTTTTTGAAAAAATCCCTAAGCCGCGCGGTCACAATTTCAGCAAAAATCTGACGTTCTGCAATTCACTCAGAAATCGTGCCAAACTGTTGCAAACGATCCCCTGAAAGCTTTCTCGGTGGAAACAGATGGGTTTTTATCATGGTAAACAGAATTAGCCCTAGATGTCTGATCACTTTTTTGGAAAAAATCCCTAAGCCGCGCGGTAACAATTTCAGCAAAAATCTGATGTTCTGCAATTCACTCAGAAATGGTGCCAAACATGTGCAAACGATCCCCTGAAAGCTTTTTCGGTGGAAACAGATGGGTTTTTATCATGGGAAACAGAATTAGCCCTCGACGTCTGAGCAAATTTTTTTTAAAAAATACCTAAGCCGCGCGGTCACACTTTCAGCAAAAATCTGACATTCTGCAATTCACTCAGAAATGGGGCCAAACTGTTGCAAACGGTCCCCTGATAGCTTTTTCGGTGGAAACAGATGGGTTTGTATCATGGGAAACAGAATTAGCCCTCGACGTCTGAGCAACTTTTTTTGAAAAAATCCCTAAGCCGCGCGGTCACAATTTCAGCAAAAATCTGACGTTCTGCAATTCACTCAGAAATCGTGCCAAACTGTTGCAAACGATCCCCTGAAAGCTTTTTCGGTGGAAACAGATGGGTTTTTATCATGGTAAACAGAATTCGCCATAGATGTCTGAAAACCTTTTTTTGAAAAAATCCCTAAGCCGCGCGGTCACAATTTCAGCAAAAATCTGACCTTCTGCAATTCACTCAGAAATGGTGCCAAACATGTGCAAACGAGCCCCTGAAAGCTTTTTCGGTGGAAACAGATGCGTTTCTATCATGGGAAACAGAATTAGCCCTCGACGTCGGAACCACTTTTTTTGAAAAAATCCATAAGACGCGCGGTCACAATTTCAGCAAAAATCTGACGTTCTGCAATTCAGTCAGAAATCGTGCCAAACTGTTGCAAACGATCCCCTGAAAGCTTTTTCGATGAAAACAGATGGGTTTTTATCATGGGAAATAGAATTAGCCCTCGACGTCTGAACACCTTTTTTTGAAAAAATCCCTAAGCCGCGCGGTCACAATTTCAGCAAAAATATGACTTTCTGCAATTCAATCAGAAATGGTGCCAAACATGTGCAAACGATCCGCTGAAAGCTTTTTCGGTGGAAACAGATGGGTTTTTATCATGGTAAACAGAATTAGCCCTAGATGTCTGATCACCTTTTTTTGAAAAAATCCCTAAGCCGCACGGTCACAATTTCAGCAAATATCTGACCTTCTGCAATTCACTCAGAAATGGTGCCAAACATGTGCAAACGAGCCCCTGAAAGCTTTTTCGGTGGAAACAGATGGGTTTCTATCATGGGAAACAGAATTAGCCCTCGACGTCGGAACCACTTTTTTTGAAAAAATCCCTAAGACGCGCGGTCACAATTTCAGCAAAAATCTGACGTTCTGCAATTCAGTCAGAAATCGTGCCAAACTGTTGCAAACGATCCCCTGAAAGCTTTTTCGATGAAAACAGATGGGTTTTTATCATGGGAAATAGAATTAGCCCTCGACGTCTGAACACCTTTTTTTGAAAAAATCCCTAAGCCGCGCGGTCACAATTTCAGCAAAAATGTGACGTTCTGCAATTCACTCAGAAATGGTGCCAAACATGTGCAAACGATCCGCTGAAAGCTTTTTCGGTGGAAACAGATGGGTTTTTATCATGGTAAACAGAATTAGCCCTAGATGTCTGATCACCTTTTTTTGAAAAAATCCCTAAGCCGCGCGGTCACAATTTCAGCAAAAATCTGACGTTCTGCAATTCACTCAGAAATGGTGCCAAACATGTGCAAACGAACCCCTGAAAGCTTTTTCGGTGGAAACAGATGGGTTTTTATCATGGGAAACAGAATTAGCCCTCGACGTCTGAGCAAATTTTTTTAAAAAAATCCCTAAGCCGCGCGGTCACACTTTCAGCAAAAATCTGACATTCTGCAATTCACTCAGAAATGGGGCCAAACTGTTGCAAACGGTCCCCTGATAGCTTTTTCGGTGGAAACAGATGGGTTTGTATAATGGGAAACAGAATTAGCCCTCGACGTCTAAGCAACTTTTTTTGAAAAAATCCCTAAGCCGCGCGGTAACAATATCAGCAAAAATCTGACGTTCTGCAATTCACTCAGAAATGGTGCCAAACATGTGCAAACGAGCCCCTGAAAGCTTTTTCGGTGGTAACAGATGGGTTTCTGTCATGGGAAACAGAATTAGCCCTTGACGTCGGAACCACTTTTTTTGAAAAAATCCCTAAACCGCGCGGTCACAATTTCAGCAAAAATCTGACGTTCTGCAATTCACTCAGAAATGGTGCCAAACTGTTGCAAACTATCCCCTGAAAGCTTTTTCGGTGGAAACAGATGTTTTTGTATCATGGGAAACAGAATTAGCCCTCGACGTCTGAGCAACTTTTTTTGAAAAAATCCCTAAGCCGCGCGGTCACAATTTCAGCAAAAATCTGACGTTCTGCAATTCACTCAGAAATGGTGCCAAACATGTGCAAACGATCCCCTGAAAGCTTTTTCGGTGGAAACAGATGGGTTTTTATCATGGGAAACAGAATTAGCCCTCGACGTCTGAGCACCTTTTTTTGAAAAAATCCCTAAGCCGCGCGGTCACAATTTCAGCAAAAATCTGACGTTCTGCAATTTACTCAGAAATGGTGCCAAACTGTTGCAAACGATCCCCTGAAAGCTTTTTCGATGAAAACAGATGGGTTTTTATAATGGGAAATAGAATTAGCCCTCGACGTCTGAACACCTTTTTTTGAAAAAATCCCTAAGCCGCGCGGTCACAATTTCAGCAAAAATCTGATGTTCTGCAATTCACTCAGAAATGGTGCCAAACATGTGCAAACGATCCCCTGAAAGCTTTTTCGGTGGAAACAGATGGGTTTTTATCATGGGAAACAGAATTAGCCCTCGACGTCGGAACCACTTTTTTTGAAAAAATCCCTAAGCCGCGCGGTCACAATTTCAGCAAAAATCTGACGTTCTGCAATTCACTCAGAAATGGGGCCAAACTGTTGCAAATGGTCCCCTGATAGCTTTTTCGGTGGAAACAGATGGGTTTGTATCATGGGAAACAGAATTAGCCCTCGACGTCTGAGCAACTTTTTTTGAAAAAATCCCTAAGCCGCGCGGTCACAATATCAGCAAAAATCTGACATTCTGCAATTCACTCAGAAATGGTGCCAAACATGTGCAAACGAGCCCCTGAAAGCTTTTTCAGTGGAAACAGATGGGTTTCTGTCATGGGAAACAGAATTAGCCCTCGACGTCGGAACCACTTTTTTTTGAAAAAATCCCTAAGCCGCGCGGTCACAATTTCAGCAAAAATCTGACGTTCTGCAATTCACTCAGAAATCGTGCCAAACTGTTGCAAACGATCCCCTGAAAGCTTTTTCGGTGGAAACAGATGGGTTTTTATCATGGGAAACAGAATTAGCCCTCGACGTCTGAGCACCTTTTTTTGAAAAAATCCCTAAGCCGCGCGGTCACAATTTCAGCAAAAATCTGACGTTCTGCAATTCACTCAGAAAAGGTGCCAAACATGTGCAAACGAGCCCCTGAAAGCTTTTTCGGTGGAAACAGATGGGTTTCTATCATGGGAAACAGAATTAGCCCTCGACGTCGGAACCACTTTTTTTGAAAAAATCCCTAAGCCGCGCGGTCACAATTTCAGCAAAAATCTGACGTTCTGCAATTCACTCAGAAATCGTGCCAAACTGTTGCAAACGATCCCCTGAAAGCTTTTTCGATGAAAACAGATGGGTTTTTATCATGGGAAATAGAATTAGCCCTCGACGTCTGATCACCTTTTTTTGAAAAAATCCCTAAGCCGCGCGGTTACAATTTCAGCAAAAATCTGATGTTCTGCAATTCACTCAGAAATGGTGCCAAACATGTGCAAACGATCCCCTGAAAGCTTTTTCGGTGGAAACAGATGGGTTTTTATCATGGGAAACAGAATTAGCCCTCGACGTCTGAGCAAATTTTTTTTAAAAAATACCTAAGCCGCGCGGTTACACTTTCAGCAAAAATCTGACATTCTGCAATTCACTCAGAAATGGGGCCAAACTGTTGCAACCGGTCCCCTGATAGCTTTTTCGGTGGAAACAGATGGGTTTGTATCATGGGAAACAGAATTAGCCCACGACGTCTGAGCAACTTTTTTTGAAAAAATCCCTAAGCCGCGCGGTCACAATTTCAGCAAAAATCTGACGTTCTGCAATTCACTCAGAAATCGTGCCAAACTGTTGCAAACGATCCCCTGAAAGCTTTTTCGGTGGAAACAGATGGGTTTTTATCATGGTAAACAGAATTCGCCCTAGATGTCTGAAAACCTTTTTTTGAAAAAATCCCTAAGCCGCGCGGTCACAATTTCAGCAAAAATCTGACGTTCTGCAATTCACTCAGAAATGGTGCCAAACTGTTGCAAACGATCCCCTGAAAGCTTTTTCGGTGGAAACAGATGGGTTTTTATCATGGTAAACAGAATTAGCCCTCGACGTCTGAGCAACTTTTTTT
The DNA here is from genome assembly GCF_965153285.1 of Podarcis tiliguerta. Lineage (NCBI taxonomy): Eukaryota > Metazoa > Chordata > Lepidosauria > Squamata > Lacertidae > Podarcis > Podarcis tiliguerta. The sequence goes on along the minus strand of NC_139543.1, from coordinate 7,285,692 downwards.
GAAAAAATCCCTAAGCCGCGCGGTCACACTTTCAGCAAAAATCTGACGTTCTGCAATTCACTCAGAAATGGTGCCAAACTGTTGCAAACGATTGACTGAAAGCTTTTTCGGTGGAAACAGATGGGTTTCTATCATGGGAAACAGAATTAGCCCTCGACGTCGGAACCACTTTTTTTGAAAAAATACCTAAGCCTCGCAGTCACAATTTCAGCAAAAATCTGACGTTCTGCAATTCACTCAGAAATGGTGCCAAACTGTTGCAAACGATCCCCTGAAAGCTTTTTCGATGAAAACAGATGGGTTTTTATAATGGGAAATAGAATTAGCCCTCGACGTCTGAACACCTTTTTTTGAAAAAATCCCTAAGCCGCGCGGTCACAATTTCAGCAAAAATCTGACGTTCTGCAATTCACTCAGAAATGGTGCCAAACATGTGCAAACGAGCCCCTGAAAGCTTTTTCGGTGGAAACAGATGGGTTTCTATCATGGGAAACAGAATTAGCCCTCGACGTCGGAACCACTTTTTTTGAAAAAATCCCTAAGCCGCGCGGTCACAATATCAGCAAAAATCTGACGTTCTGCAATTCACTCAGAAATGGGGCCAAACTGTTGCAAACGGTCCCCTGATAGCTTTTTCGATGGAAACAGATGGGTTTGTATCATGGGAAACAGAATTAGCCCTCGACGTCTGAGCAACTTTTTTTGAAAAAATCCCTAAGCCGCGCGGTCACAATATCAGCAAAAATCTGACGTTCTGCAATTCACTCAGAAATGGTGCCAAACATGTGCAAACGAGCCCCTGAAAGCTTTTTCAGTGGAAACAGATGGGTTTCTGTCATGGGAAACAGAATTAGCCCTCGACGTCGGAACCACTTTTTTTTGAAAAAATCCCTAAGCCGCGCGGTCACAATTTCAGCAAAAATCTGACGTTCTGCAATTCACTCAGAAATCGTGCCAAACTGTTGCAAACGATCCCCTGAAAGCTTTCTCGGTGGAAACAGATGGGTTTTTATCATGGTAAACAGAATTAGCCCTAGATGTCTGATCACTTTTTTGGAAAAAATCCCTAAGCCGCGCGGTAACAATTTCAGCAAAAATCTGATGTTCTGCAATTCACTCAGAAATGGTGCCAAACATGTGCAAACGATCCCCTGAAAGCTTTTTCGGTGGAAACAGATGGGTTTTTATCATGGGAAACAGAATTAGCCCTCGACGTCTGAGCAAATTTTTTTTAAAAAATACCTAAGCCGCGCGGTCACACTTTCAGCAAAAATCTGACATTCTGCAATTCACTCAGAAATGGGGCCAAACTGTTGCAAACGGTCCCCTGATAGCTTTTTCGGTGGAAACAGATGGGTTTGTATCATGGGAAACAGAATTAGCCCTCGACGTCTGAGCAACTTTTTTTGAAAAAATCCCTAAGCCGCGCGGTCACAATTTCAGCAAAAATCTGACGTTCTGCAATTCACTCAGAAATCGTGCCAAACTGTTGCAAACGATCCCCTGAAAGCTTTTTCGGTGGAAACAGATGGGTTTTTATCATGGTAAACAGAATTCGCCATAGATGTCTGAAAACCTTTTTTTGAAAAAATCCCTAAGCCGCGCGGTCACAATTTCAGCAAAAATCTGACCTTCTGCAATTCACTCAGAAATGGTGCCAAACATGTGCAAACGAGCCCCTGAAAGCTTTTTCGGTGGAAACAGATGCGTTTCTATCATGGGAAACAGAATTAGCCCTCGACGTCGGAACCACTTTTTTTGAAAAAATCCATAAGACGCGCGGTCACAATTTCAGCAAAAATCTGACGTTCTGCAATTCAGTCAGAAATCGTGCCAAACTGTTGCAAACGATCCCCTGAAAGCTTTTTCGATGAAAACAGATGGGTTTTTATCATGGGAAATAGAATTAGCCCTTGACGTCTGAACACCTTTTTTTGAAAAAATCCCTAAGCCGCGCGGTCACAATTTCAGCAAAAATATGACTTTCTGCAATTCAATCAGAAATGGTGCCAAACATGTGCAAACGATCCGCTGAAAGCTTTTTCGGTGGAAACAGATGGGTTTTTATCATGGTAAACAGAATTAGCCCTAGATGTCTGATCACCTTTTTTTGAAAAAATCCCTAAGCCGCGCGGTCACAATTTCAGCAAATATCTGACCTTCTGCAATTCACTCAGAAATGGTGCCAAACATGTGCAAACGAGCCCCTGAAAGCTTTTTCGGTGGAAACAGATGGGTTTCTATCATGGGAAACAGAATTAGCCCTCGACGTCGGAACCACTTTTTTTGAAAAAATCCCTAAGACGCGCGGTCACAATTTCAGCAAAAATCTGACGTTCTGCAATTCACTCAGAAATCGTGCCAAACTGTTGCAAACGATCCCCTGAAAGCTTTTTCGATGAAAACAGATGGGTTTTTATCATGGGAAATAGAATTAGCCCTCGACGTCTGAACACCTTTTTTTGAAAAAATCCCTAAGCCGCGCGGTCACAATTTCAGCAAAAATCTGATGTTCTGCAATTCACTCAGAAATGGTGCCAAACATGTGCAAACGAACCCCTGAAAGCTTTTTCGGTGGAAACAGATGGGTTTTTATCATGGGAAACAGAATTAGCCCTCGACGTCTGAGCAAATTTTTTTAAAAAAATCCCTAAGCCGCGCGGTCACACTTTCAGCAAAAATCTGACATTCTACAATTCACTCAGAAATGGGGCCAAACTGTTGCAAACGGTCCCCTGAAAGCTTTTTCGGTGGAAACAGATGGGTTTTTATCATGGTAAACAGAATTCGCCATAGATGTCTGAAAACCTTTTTTTGAAAAAATCCCTAAGCCGCGCGGTCACAATTTCAGCAAAAATCTGACCTTCTGCAATTCACTCAGAAATGGTGCCAAACATGTGCAAACGAGCCCCTGAAAGCTTTTTCGGTGGAAACAGATGCGTTTCTATCATGGGAAACAGAATTAGCCCTCGACGTCGGAACCACTTTTTTTGAAAAAATCCATAAGACGCGCGGTCACAATTTCAGCAAAAATCTGACGTTCTGCAATTCAGTCAGAAATCGTGCCAAACTGTTGCAAACGATCCCCTGAAAGCTTTTTCGATGAAAACAGATGGGTTTTTATCATGGGAAATAGAATTAGCCCTTGACGTCTGAACACCTTTTTTTGAAAAAATCCCTAAGCCGCGCGGTCACAATTTCAGCAAAAATATGACTTTCTGCAATTCAATCAGAAATGGTGCCAAACATGTGCAAACGATCCGCTGAAAGCTTTTTCGGTGGAAACAGATGGGTTTTTATCATGGTAAACAGAATTAGCCCTAGATGTCTGATCACCTTTTTTTGAAAAAATCCCTAAGCCGCGCGGTCACAATTTCAGCAAATATCTGACCTTCTGCAATTCACTCAGAAATGGTGCCAAACATGTGCAAACGAGCCCCTGAAAGCTTTTTCGGTGGAAACAGATGGGTTTCTATCATGGGAAACAGAATTAGCCCTCGACGTCGGAACCACTTTTTTTGAAAAAATCCCTAAGACGCGCGGTCACAATTTCAGCAAAAATCTGACGTTCTGCAATTCACTCAGAAATCGTGCCAAACTGTTGCAAACGATCCCCTGAAAGCTTTTTCGATGAAAACAGATGGGTTTTTATCATGGGAAATAGAATTAGCCCTCGACGTCTGAACACCTTTTTTTGAAAAAATCCCTAAGCCGCGCGGTCACAATTTCAGCAAAAATCTGATGTTCTGCAATTCACTCAGAAATGGTGCCAAACATGTGCAAACGAACCCCTGAAAGCTTTTTCGGTGGAAACAGATGGGTTTTTATCATGGGAAACAGAATTAGCCCTCGACGTCTGAGCAAATTTTTTTTGAAAAAATCCCTAAGCCGCGCGGTCACACTTTCAGCAAAAATCTGACATTCTGCAATTCACTCAGAAATGGGGCCAAACTGTTGCAAACGGTCCCCTGATAGCTTTTTCGGTGGAAACAGATGGGTTTGTATAATGGGAAACAGAATTAGCCCTCGACGTCTAAGCAACTTTTTTTGAAAAAATCCCTAAGCCGCGCGGTAACAATATCAGCAAAAATCTGACGTTCTGCAATTCACTCAGAAATGGTGCCAAACATGTGCAAACGAGCCCCTGAAAGCTTTTTCGGTGGTAACAGATGGGTTTCTGTCATGGGAAACAGAATTAGCCCTTGACGTCGGAACCACTTTTTTTGAAAAAATCCCTAAGCCGCGCGGTCACAATTTCAGCAAAAATCTGACGATCTGCAATTCACTCAGAAATCGTGCCAAACTGTTGCAAACGATCCCCTGAAAGCTTTTTCGGTGGAAACAGATGGGTTTTTATCATGGTAAACAGAATTCGCCCTAGATGTCTGAAAACCTTTTTTTGAAAAAATCCCTAAGCCGCGCGGTCACAATTTCAGCAAAAATCTGACGTTCTGCAATTCACTCAGAAATGGTGCCAAACATGTGCAAACGATCCCCTGAAAGCTTTTTCGGTGGAAACAGATGGGTTTTTATCATGGGAAACAGAATTAGCCCTCGACGTCTGAGCACCTTTTTTTGAAAAAATCCCTAAGCCGCGCGGTCACAATTTCAGCAAAAATCTGACGTTCTGCAATTCACTCAGAAATGGTGCCAAACATGTGCAAACGAGCCCCTGAAAGCTTTTTCGGTGGAAACAGATGGGTTTCTATCATGGGAAACAGAATTAGCCCTCGACGTCGGAACCACTTTTTTTGAAAAAATCCCTAAGCCGCGCGGTCACAATATCAGCAAAAATCTGACGTTCTGCAATTCACTCAGAAATGGGGCCAAACTGTTGCAAACGGTCCCCTGATAGCTTTTTCGATGGAAACAGATGGGTTTGTATCATGGGAAACAGGATTAGCCCTCGACGTCTGAGCAACTTTTTTTGAAAAAATCCCTAAGCCGCGCGGTCACAATATCAGCAAAAATCTGACGTTCTGCAATTCACTCAGAAATGGTGCCAAACATGTGCAAACGAGCCCCTGAAAGCTTTTTCAGTGGAAACAGATGGGTTTCTGTCATGGGAAACAGAATTAGCCCTCGACGTCGGAACCACTTTTTTTTGAAAAAATCCCTAAGCCGCGCGGTCACAATTTCAGCAAAAATCTGACGTTCTGCAATTCACTCAGAAATCGTGCCAAACTGTTGCAAACGATCCCCTGAAAGCTTTCTCGGTGGAAACAGATGGGTTTTTATCATGGTAAACAGAATTAGCCCTAGATGTCTGATCACTTTTTTGGAAAAAATCCCTAAGCCGCGCGGTAACAATTTCAGCAAAAATCTGATGTTCTGCAATTCACTCAGAAATGGTGCCAAACATGTGCAAACGATCCCCTGAAAGCTTTTTCGGTGGAAACAGATGGGTTTTTATCATGGGAAACAGAATTAGCCCTCGACGTCTGAGCAAATTTTTTTTAAAAAATACCTAAGCCGCGCGGTCACACTTTCAGCAAAAATCTGACATTCTGCAATTCACTCAGAAATGGGGCCAAACTGTTGCAAACGGTCCCCTGATAGCTTTTTCGGTGGAAACAGATGGGTTTGTATCATGGGAAACAGAATTAGCCCTCGACGTCTGAGCAACTTTTTTTGAAAAAATCCCTAAGCCGCGCGGTCACAATTTCAGCAAAAATCTGACGTTCTGCAATTCACTCAGAAATCGTGCCAAACTGTTGCAAACGATCCCCTGAAAGCTTTTTCGGTGGAAACAGATGGGTTTTTATCATGGTAAACAGAATTCGCCATAGATGTCTGAAAACCTTTTTTTGAAAAAATCCCTAAGCCGCGCGGTCACAATTTCAGCAAAAATCTGACCTTCTGCAATTCACTCAGAAATGGTGCCAAACATGTGCAAACGAGCCCCTGAAAGCTTTTTCGGTGGAAACAGATGCGTTTCTATCATGGGAAACAGAATTAGCCCTCGACGTCGGAACCACTTTTTTTGAAAAAATCCATAAGACGCGCGGTCACAATTTCAGCAAAAATCTGACGTTCTGCAATTCAGTCAGAAATCGTGCCAAACTGTTGCAAACGATCCCCTGAAAGCTTTTTCGATGAAAACAGATGGGTTTTTATCATGGGAAATAGAATTAGCCCTCGACGTCTGAACACCTTTTTTTGAAAAAATCCCTAAGCCGCGCGGTCACAATTTCAGCAAAAATATGACTTTCTGCAATTCAATCAGAAATGGTGCCAAACATGTGCAAACGATCCGCTGAAAGCTTTTTCGGTGGAAACAGATGGGTTTTTATCATGGTAAACAGAATTAGCCCTAGATGTCTGATCACCTTTTTTTGAAAAAATCCCTAAGCCGCACGGTCACAATTTCAGCAAATATCTGACCTTCTGCAATTCACTCAGAAATGGTGCCAAACATGTGCAAACGAGCCCCTGAAAGCTTTTTCGGTGGAAACAGATGGGTTTCTATCATGGGAAACAGAATTAGCCCTCGACGTCGGAACCACTTTTTTTGAAAAAATCCCTAAGACGCGCGGTCACAATTTCAGCAAAAATCTGACGTTCTGCAATTCAGTCAGAAATCGTGCCAAACTGTTGCAAACGATCCCCTGAAAGCTTTTTCGATGAAAACAGATGGGTTTTTATCATGGGAAATAGAATTAGCCCTCGACGTCTGAACACCTTTTTTTGAAAAAATCCCTAAGCCGCGCGGTCACAATTTCAGCAAAAATGTGACGTTCTGCAATTCACTCAGAAATGGTGCCAAACATGTGCAAACGATCCGCTGAAAGCTTTTTCGGTGGAAACAGATGGGTTTTTATCATGGTAAACAGAATTAGCCCTAGATGTCTGATCACCTTTTTTTGAAAAAATCCCTAAGCCGCGCGGTCACAATTTCAGCAAAAATCTGACGTTCTGCAATTCACTCAGAAATGGTGCCAAACATGTGCAAACGAACCCCTGAAAGCTTTTTCGGTGGAAACAGATGGGTTTTTATCATGGGAAACAGAATTAGCCCTCGACGTCTGAGCAAATTTTTTTAAAAAAATCCCTAAGCCGCGCGGTCACACTTTCAGCAAAAATCTGACATTCTGCAATTCACTCAGAAATGGGGCCAAACTGTTGCAAACGGTCCCCTGATAGCTTTTTCGGTGGAAACAGATGGGTTTGTATAATGGGAAACAGAATTAGCCCTCGACGTCTAAGCAACTTTTTTTGAAAAAATCCCTAAGCCGCGCGGTAACAATATCAGCAAAAATCTGACGTTCTGCAATTCACTCAGAAATGGTGCCAAACATGTGCAAACGAGCCCCTGAAAGCTTTTTCGGTGGTAACAGATGGGTTTCTGTCATGGGAAACAGAATTAGCCCTTGACGTCGGAACCACTTTTTTTTGAAAAAATCCCTAAGCCGCGCGGTCACAATTTCAGCAAAAATCTGACGTTCTGCAATTCACTCAGAAATCGTGCCAAACTGTTGCAAACGATCCCCTGAAAGCTTTTTCGGTGGAAACAGATGGGTTTTTATCATGGGAAACAGAATTAGCCCTCGACGTCTGAGCACCTTTTTTTGAAAAAATCCCTAAGCCGCGCGGTCACAATTTCAGCAAAAATCTGACGTTCTGCAATTCACTCAGAAATGGTGCCAAACATGTGCAAACGAGCCCCTGAAAGCTTTTTCGGTGGAAACAGATGGGTTTCTATCATGGGAAACAGAATTAGCCCTCGACGTCGGAACCACTTTTTTTGAAAAAATCCCTAAGCCGCGCGGTCACAATTTCAGCAAAAATCTGACGTTCTGCAATTCACTCAGAAATCGTGCCAAACTGTTGCAAACGATCCCCTGAAAGCTTTTTCGATGAAAACAGATGGGTTTTTATCATGGGAAATAGAATTAGCCCTCGACGTCTGATCACCTTTTTTTGAAAAAATCCCTAAGCCGCGCGGTTACAATTTCAGCAAAAATCTGATGTTCTGCAATTCACTCAGAAATGGTGCCAAACATGTGCAAACGATCCCCTGAAAGCTTTTTCGGTGGAAACAGATGGGTTTTTATCATGGGAAACAGAATTAGCCCTCGACGTCTGAGCAAATTTTTTTTAAAAAATACCTAAGCCGCGCGGTTACACTTTCAGCAAAAATCTGACATTCTGCAATTCACTCAGAAATGGGGCCAAACTGTTGCAACCGGTCCCCTGATAGCTTTTTCGGTGGAAACAGATGGGTTTGTATCATGGGAAACAGAATTAGCCCACGACGTCTGAGCAACTTTTTTTGAAAAAATCCCTAAGCCGCGCGGTCACAATTTCAGCAAAAATCTGACGTTCTGCAATTCACTCAGAAATCGTGCCAAACTGTTGCAAACGATCCCCTGAAAGCTTTTTCGGTGGAAACAGATGGGTTTTTATCATGGTAAACAGAATTCGCCCTAGATGTCTGAAAACCTTTTTTTGAAAAAATCCCTAAGCCGCGCGGTCACAATTTCAGCAAAAATCTGACGTTCTGCAATTCACTCAGAAATGGTGCCAAACTGTTGCAAACGATCCCCTGAAAGCTTTTTCGGTGGAAACAGATGGGTTTTTATCATGGTAAACAGAATTAGCCCTCGACGTCTGAGCAACTTTTTTTGAAAAAATCCCTAAGCCGCGCGGTCACACTTTCAGCAAAAATCTGACGTTCTGCAATTCACTCAGAAATGGTGCCAAACTGTTGCAAACGATTGACTGAAAGCTTTTTCGGTGGAAACAGATGGGTTTGTATCATGGGAAACAGAATTAGCCCTCGAAGTCGGAACCAATTTTTTTGAAAAAATACCTAAGCCTCGCAGTCACAATTTCAGCAAAAATCTGACGTTCTGCAATTCACTCAGAAATGGTGCCAAACTGTTGCAAACGATCCCCTGAAAGCTTTTTCGATGAAAACAGATGGGTTTTTATAATGGGAAATAGAATTAGCCCTCGACGTCTGAACACCTTTTTTTGAAAAAATCCCTAAGCCGCGCGGTCACAATTTCAGCAAAAATCTGATGTTCTGCAATTCACTCAGAAATGGTGCCAAACATGTGCAAACGATCCCCTGAAAGCTTTTTCGGTGGAAACAGATGGGTTTTTATCATGGGAAACAGAATTAGCCCTCGACGTCGGAACCAATTTTTTTGAAAAAATCCCTAAGCCGCGCGGTCACAATTTCAGCAAAAATCTGACGTTCTGCAATTCACTCAGAAATGGGGCCAAACTGTTGCAAACGGTCCCCTGATAGCTTTTTCGGTGGAAACAGATGGGTTTGTATCATGGGAAACAGAATTAGCCCTCGACGTCTGAGCAACTTTTTTTGAAAAAATCCCTAAGCCGCGCGGTCACACTTTCAGCAAAAATCTGACGTTCTGCAATTCACTCAGAAATGGTGCCAAACTGTTGCAAACGATTGACTGAAAGCTTTTTCGCTGAAAACAGATGGGTTTTTATCATGGGAAACAGAATTAGCCCTCGAAGTCGGAACCAATTTTTTTGAAAAAATCCCTAAGCCTCGCGGTCACAATTTCAGCAAAAATCTGACGTTCTGCAATTCACTCAGAAATGGTGCCAAACTGTTGCAAACGATCCCCTGAAAGCTTTTTCGATGAAAACAGATGGGTTTTTATCATGGGAAATAGAATTAGCCCTCGACGTCTGAACACCTTTTTTTGAAAAAATCCCTAAGCCGCGCGGTCACAATTTCAGCAAAAATCTGATGTTCTGCAATTCACTCAGAAATGGTGCCAAACTGTTGCAAACGGTCCCCTGATAGCTTTTTCGGTGGAAACAGATGGGTTTGTATCATGGGAAACAGAATTAGCCCTCGACGTCTGAGCAACTTTTTTTGAAAAAATCCCTAAGCCGCGCGGTCACAATTTCAGCAAAAATCTGACGTTCTGCAATTCACTCAGAAATGGTGCCAAACTGTTGCAAACGATCCCCTGAAAGCTTTTTCGGTGGAAACAGATGGGTTTTTATCATGGTAAACAGAATTAGCCCTCGACGTCTGAGCAACTTTTTTTGAAAAAATCCCTAAGCCGCGCGGTCACACTTTCAGCAAAAATCTGACGTTCTGCAATTCACTCAGAAATGGTGCCAAACTGTTGCAAACGATTGACTGAAAGCTTTCTCGGTGGAAACAGATGGGTTTGTATCATGGGAAACAGAATTAGCCCTCGAAGTCGGAACCAATTTTTTTGAAAAAATCCCTAAGCCTCGCGGTCACAATTTCAGCAAAAATCTGACGTTCTGCAATTCACTCAGAAATGGTGCCAAACTGTTGCAAACGATCCCCTGAAAGCTTTTTCGATGAAAACAGATGGGTTTTTATCATGGGAAATAGAATTAGCCCTCGACGTCTGAACACCTTTTTTTGAAAAAATCCCTAAGCCGCGCGGTCACAATTTCAGCAAAAATCTGATGTTCTGCAATTCACTCAGAAATGGTGCCAAACATGTGCAAACGATCCCCTGAAAGCTTTTTCGGTGGAAACAGATGGGTTTTTATCATGGGAAACAGAATTAGCCCTCGACGTCGGAACCAATTTTTTTCAAAAAATCCCTAAGCCGCGCGGTCACAATTTCAGCAAAAATCTGACGTTCTGCAATTCACTCAGAAATGGGGCCAAACTGTTGCAAACGGTCCCCTGATAGCTTTTTCGGTGGAAACAGATGGGTTTGTATCATGGGAAACAGAATTAGCCCTCGACGTCTGAGCAACTTTTTTTGAAAAAATCCCTAAGCCGCGCGGTCACACTTTCAGCAAAAATCTGACGTTCTGCAATTCACTCAGAAATGGTGCCAAACTGTTGCAAACGATTGACTGAAAGCTTTTTCGCTGAAAACAGATGGGTTTTTATCATGGGAAACAGAATTAGCCCTCGAAGTCGGAACCAATTTTTTTGAAAAAATCCCTAAGCCTCGCGGTCACAATTTCAGCAAAAATCTGACGTTCTGCAATTCACTCAGAAATGGTGCCAAACTGTTGCAAACGATCCCCTGAAAGCTTTTTCGATGAAAACAGATGGGTTTTTATAATGGGAAATAGAATTAGCCCTCGACGTCTGAACACCTTTTTTTGAAAAAATCCCTAAGCCGCGCGGTCACAATTTCAGCAAAAATCTGATGTTCTGCAATTCACTCAGAAATGGTGCCAAACATGTGCAAACGATCCCCTGAAAGCTTTTTCGGTGGAAACAGATGGGTTTTTATCATGGGAAACAGAATTAGCCCTTGACGTCGGAACCACTTTTTTTGAAAAAATCCCTAAGCCGCGCGGTCACAATTTCAGCAAAAATCTGACGTTCTGCAATTCACTCAGAAATGGGGCCAAACTGTTGCAAACGGTCCCCTGATAGCTTTTTCGGTGGAAACAGATGGGTTTGTATCATGGGAAACAGAATTAGCCCTCGACGTCTGAACAACTTTTTTTGAAAAAATCCCTAAGCCGCGCGGTCAGAATTTCAGCAAAAATCTGACGTTCTGCAATTCACTCAGAAATGGTGCCAAACATGTGCAAACGAGCCCCTGAAAGCTTTTTCAGTGGAAACAGATGGGTTTCTGTCATGGGAAACAGAATTAGCCCTCGACGTCGGAACCACTTTTTTTTGAAAAAATCCCTAAGCCGCGCGGTCACAATTTCAGCAAAAATCTGACGTTCTGCAATTCACTCAGAAATCGTGCCAAACTGTTGCAAACGATCCCCTGAAAGCTTTTTCGGTGGAAACAGATGGGTTTTTATCATGGTAAACAGAATTCGCCCTAGTTTTCTGAAAACCTTTTTTTGAAAAAATCCCTAAGCCGCGCGGTCACAATTTCAGCAAAAATCTGACGTTCTGCAATTCACTCAGAAATGGTGCCAAACATATGCAAACGATCCCCTGAAAGCTTTTTCGGTGGAAACAGATGGGTTTTTATCATGGGAAACAGAATTAGCCCTCGACGTCTGAGCACCTTTTTTTGAAAAAATCCCTAAGCCGCGCGGTCACAATTTCAGCAAAAATCTGACGTTCTGCAATTCACTCAGAAATGGTGCCAAACATGTGCAAACGAGCCCCTGAAAGCTTTTTCGGTGGAAACAGATGGGTTTCTATCATGGGAAACAGAATTAGCCCTCGACGTCGGAACCAGTTTTTTTGAAAAAATCCCTAAGACGCGCGGTCACAATTTCAGCAAAAATCTGACGTTCTGCAATTCAGTCAGAAATCGTGCCAAACTGTTGCAAACAATCCCCTGAAAGCTTTTTCGATGAAAACAGATGGGTTTTTATCATGGGAAATAGAATTAGCCCTCGACGTCTGATCACCTTTTTTTGAAAAAATCCCTAAGCCGCGCGGTTACAATTTCAGCAAAAATCTGATGTTCTGCAATTCACTCAGAAATGGTGCCAAACATGTGCAAACGATCCCCTGAAAGCTTTTTCGGTGGAAACAGATGGGTTTTTATCATGGGAAACAGAATTAGCCCTCGACGTCTGAGCAAATTTTTTTAAAAAAATACCTAAGCCGCGCGGTTACACTTTCAGCAAAAATCTGACATTCTGCAATTCACTCAGAAATGGGGCCAAACTGTTGCAAACGGTCCCCTGATAGCTTTTTCGGTGGAAACAGATGGGTTTGTATCATGGGAAACAGAATTAGCCCACGACGTCTGAGCAACTTTTTTTGAAAAAATCCCTAAGCCGCGCGGTCACAATTTCAGCAAAAATCTGACGTTCTGCAATTCACTCAGAAATCGTGCCAAACTGTTGCAAACGATCCCCTGAAAGCTTTTTCGGTGGAAACAGATGGGTTTTTATCATGGTAAACAGAATTCGCCCTAGATGTCTGAAAACCTTTTTTTGAAAAAATCCCTAAGCCGCGCGGTCACAATTTCAGCAAAAATCTGACGTTCTGCAATTCACTCAGAAATGGTGCCAAACATGTGCAAACGATCCCCTGAAAGCTTTTCCGGTGGAAACAGATGGGTTTTTATCATGGGAAACAGAATTAGCCCTCGACGTCTTAGCACCTTTTTTTGAAAAAATCCCTAAGCCGCGCGGTCACAATTTCAGCAAAAATCTGACGTTCTGCAATTCACCCAGAAATGGTGCCAAACTGTTGCAAACGATCCCCTGAAAGCTTTTTCGGTGGAAACAGATGGGTTTTTATCATGGTAAACAGAATTAGCCCTCGACGTCTGAGCAACTTTTTTTGAAAAAATCCCTAAGCCGCGCGGTCACACTTTCAGCAAAAATCTGACGTTCTGCAATTCACTCAGAAATGGTGCCAAACTGTTGCAAACGATTGACTGAAAGCTTTTTCGCTGAAAACAGATGGGTTTTTATCATGGGAAACAGAATTAGCCCTCGACGTCGGAACCAATTTTTTTGAAAAAATCCATAAGCCTCGCGGTCACAATTTCAGCAAAAATCTGACGTTCTGCAATTCACTCAGAAATGGTGCCAAACATGTGCAAACGAGCCCCTGAAAGCTTTTTCGCTGGAAACAGATGGGTTTCTATCATAGGAAACAGAATTAGCCCTCGACGTCGGAACCACTTTTTTTGAAAAAATCCCTAAGCCGCGCGGTCACAATATCAGCAAAAATCTGACGTTCTGCAATTCACTCAGAAATCGTGCCAAACTGTTGCAAACGAGCCCCTGAAAGCTTTTTTGGTGGAAACAGATGGGTTTCTATCATGGTAAACAGAATTAGCCCTCGACGTCGGAACCACTTTTTTTGAAAAAATCCCTAAGACGCGCGGTCACAATTTCAGCAAAAATCTGACGTTCTGCAATTCAGTCAGAAATGGTGCCAAACTGTTGCAAACGATCCCCTGAAAGCTTTTTCGATGAAAACAGATGGGTTTTTATCATGGGAAATAGAATTAGCCCTCGACGTCTGAACACCTTTTTTTCAAAAAATCCCTAAGCCGCGCGGTCACAATTTCAGCAAAAATCTGACGTTCTGCAATTCACTCAGAAATGGTGCCAAACATGTGCAAACGATCCCCTGAAAGCTTTTTCGGTGGAAACAGATGGGTTTTTATCATGGTAAACAGAATTAGCCCTAGATGTCTGATCACCTTTTTTTGAAAAAATCCCTAAGCCGCGCGGTCACAATTTCAGCAAAAATCTGATGTTCTGCAACTCACTCAGAAATGGTGCCAAACATGTGCAAACGATCCCCTGAAAGCTTTTTCGGTGGAAACATATGGGTTTTTATCATGGGAAACAGAATTAGCCCTCGAAGTCTAAGCAACTTTTTTTGAAAAAATCCCTAAGCCGCGCGGTAACAATATCAGCAAAAATCTGACGTTCTGCAATTCACTCAGAAATGGTGCCAAACATGTGCAAACGATTCGCTGAAAGCTTTTTCGGTGGAAACAGATTGGTTTTTATCATGGTAAACAGAATTCGCCCTAGATGTCTGATCACCTTTTTTTGAAAAAATCCCTAAACCGCGCGGTCACAATTTCAGCAAAAATCTGACGTTCTGCAATTCACTCAGAAATCGTGCCAAACTGTTGCAAACGATCCCCTGAAAGCTTTTTCGGTGGAAACAGATGGGTTTTTATCATGGTAAACAGAATTCGCCCTAGATGTCTGAAAACCTTTTTTTGAAAAAATCCCTAAGCCGCGCGTTCACAATTTCAGCAAAAATCTGACGTTCTGCAATTCACTCAGAAATGGTGCCAAACATGTGCAAACGATCCCCTGAAAGCTTTTTCGGTGGAAACAGATGGGTTTTTATCATGGGAAACAGAATTAGCCCTCGACGTCTGAGCACCTTTTTTTGAAAAAATCCCTAAGCCGCGCGGTCACAATTTCAGCAAAAATCTGACGTTCTGCAATTCACTCAGAAATGGTGCCAAACATGTGCAAACGAGCCCCTGAAAGCTTTTTCGGTGGAAACAGATGGGTTTCTATCATGGGAAACAGAATTAGCCCTCGACGTCGGAACCACTTTTTTTGAAAAAATCCCTAAGCCGCGCGGTCACAATTTCAGCAAAAATCTGACGTTCTGCAATTTACTCAGAAATGGTGCCAAACTGTTGCAAACGATCCCCTGAAAGCTTTTTCGATGAAAACAGATGGGTTTTTATAATGGGAAATAGAATTAGCCCTCGACGTCTGAACACCTTTTTTTGAAAAAATCCCTAAGCCGCGCGGTCACAATTTCAGCAAAAATCTGATGTTCTGCAATTCACTCAGAAATGGTGCCAAACATGTGCAAACGATCCCCTGAAAGCTTTTTCGGTGGAAACAGATGGGTTTTTATCATGGGAAACAGAATTAGCCCTCGACGTCGGAACCACTTTTTTTGAAAAAATCCCTAAAACGCGCGGTCACAATTTCAGCAAAAATCTGACGTTCTGCAATTCACTCAGAAATGGGGCCAAACTGTTGGAAACAGTCCCCTGATAGCTTTTTCGTTGGAAACAGATGGGTTTGTATCATGGGAAACAGAATTAGCCCTCGACGTCTGATCACCTTTTTTTGAAAAAATCCCTAAGCCGCGCGGTCACAATATCAGCAAAAATCTGACGTTCTGCAATTCACTCAGAAATGGTGCCACACATGTGCAAACGAGCCCCTGAAAGCTTTTTCAGTGGAAACAGATGCGTTTCTGTCATGGGAAACAGAATTAGCCCTCGACGTCGGAACCACTTTTTTTGAAAAAATCCCTAAGCCGCGCGGTCACAATTTCAGCAAAAATCTGACGTTCTGCAATTCACTCAGAAATCGTGCCAAACTATTGCAAACGATCCCCTGAAAGCTTTTTCGGTGGAAACAGATGGGTTTTTATCATGGTAAACAGAATTCGCCGTAGTTTTCTGAAAACCTTTTTTTGAAAAAATCCCTAAGCCGCGCGGTCACAATTTCAGCAAAAATCTGACGTTCTGCAATTCAGTCAGAAATGGTGCCAAACTGTTGCAAACGATCCCCTGAAAGCTTTTTCGATGAAAACAGATGGGTTTTTATCATGGGAAATAGAATTAGCCCTCGACGTCTGAACACCTTTTTTTGAAAAAATCCCTAAGCCGCGCGGTCACAATTTCAGCAAAAATCTGACGTTCTGCAATTCACTCAGAAATGGTGCCAAACATGTGCAAACGATCCCCTGAAAGCTTTTTCGGTGGAAACAGATGGGTTTTTATCATGGTAAACAGAATTAGCCCTAGATGTCTGATCACCTTTTTTTGAAAAAATCCCTAAGCCGCGCGGTCACAATTTCAGCAAAAATCTGATGTTCTGCAACTCACTCAGAAATGGTGCCAAACATGTGCAAACGATCCCCTGAAAGCTTTTTCGGTGGAAACATATGGGTTTTTATCATGGGAAACAGAATTAGCCCTCGAAGTCTAAGCAACTTTTTTTGAAAAAATCCCTAAGCCGCGCGGTAACAATATCAGCAAAAATCTGACGTTCTGCAATTCACTCAGAAATGGTGCCAAACATGTGCAAACGATCCGCTGAAAGCTTTTTCGGTGGAAACAGATGGGTTTTTGTCATGGTAAACAGAATTCGCCCTAGATGTCTGATCACCTTTTTTTGAAAAAATCCCTAAACCGCGCGGTCACAATTTCAGCAAAAATCTGACGTTCTGCAATTCACTCAGAAATCGTGCCAAACTGTTGCAAACGATCCCCTGAAAGCTTTTTCGGTGGAAACAGATGGGTTTTTATCATGGTAAACAGAATTCGCCCTAGATGTCTGAAAACCTTTTTTTGAAAAAATCCCTAAGCCGCGCGGTCACAATTTCAGCAAAAATCTGACGTTCTGCAATTCACTCAGAAATGGTGCCAAACATGTGCAAACGATCCCCTGAAAGCTTTTTCGGTGGAAACAGATGGGTTTTTATCATGGGAAACAGAAGTAGCCCTCGACGTCTGAGCACCTTTTTTTGAAAAAATCCCTAAGCCGCGCGGTCACAATTTCAGCAAAAATCTGACGTTCTGCAATTCACTCAGAAATGGTGCCAAACTGTTGCAAACAATCCCCTGAAAGCTTTTTCGATGAAAACAGATGGGTTTTTATAATGGGAAATAGAATTAGCCCTCGACGTCTGAACCCCTTTTTTTGAAAAAATCCCTAAGACGCGCGGTCACAATTTCAGCAAAAATCTGATGTTCTGCAATTCACTCAGAAATGGTGCCAAACATGTGCAAACGATCCCCTGAAAGCTTTTTCGGTGGAAACAGATGGGTTTTTATCATGGGAAACAGAATTAGCCCTCGACGTCGGAACCACTTTTTTTGAAAAAATCCCTAAGCCGCGCGGTCACAATTTCAGCAAAAATCTGACGTTCTGCAATTCACTCAGAAATGGGGCCAAACTGTTGGAAACGGTCCCCTGATAGCTTTTTCGTTGGAAACAGATGGGTTTGTATCATGGGAAACAGAATTAGCCCTCGACGTCTGATCACCTTTTTTTGAAAAAATCCCTAAGCCGCGCGGTCACAATATCAGCAAAAATCTGACGTTCTGCAATTCACTCAGAAATGGTGCCACACATGTGCAAACGAGCCCCTGAAAGCTTTTTCAGTGGAAACAGATGCGTTTCTGTCATGGGAAACAGAATTAGCCCTCGACGTCGGAACCACTTTTTTTGAAAAAATCCCTAAGCCGCGCGGTCACAATTTCAGCAAAAATCTGACGTTCTGCAATTCACTCAGAAATCGTGCCAAACTATTGCAAACGATCCCCTGAAAGCTTTTTCGGTGGAAACAGATGGGTTTTTATCATGGTAAACAGAATTCGCCCTAGTTTTCTGAAAACCTTTTTTTGAAAAAATCCCTAAGCCGCGCGGTCACAATTTCAGCAAAAATCTGACGTTCTGCAATTCACTCAGAAATGGTGCCAAACATATGGAAACGATCCCCTGAAAGCTTTTTCGGTGGAAACAGATGGGTTTTTATCATGGGAAACAGAATTAGCCCTCGACGTCTGAGCACCTTTTTTTGAAAAAATCCCTAAGCCGCGCGGTCACAATTTCAGCAAAAATCTGACGTTCTGCAATTCACTCAGAAATGGTGCCAAACATGTGCAAACGAGCCCCTGAAAGCTTTTTCAGTGGAAACAGATGGGTTTCTATCATGGGAAACAGAATTAGCCCTCGACGTCTGAACACCTTTTTTTGAAAAAATCCCTAAGCCGCCCGGTCACAATTTCAGCAAAAATCTGACGTTCTGCAATTCACTCAGAAATGGTGCCAAACTGTTGCAAACGATCGACTGAAAGCTTTTTCGGTGAAAACAGATGGGTTTTTATCATGGGAAACAGAATTCGCCCTCGACGTCTGAACACCTTTTTTTGAAAATATCCCTAAGCCGCGCGGTCACAATTTCAGCAAAAATCTGACTTTCTGCAATTCACTCAGAAATGGTGCCAAACTGTTGCAAACGAGCCCCTGAAAGCTTTTCGGTGGAAACAGATGGGTTTGTATCATGGGAAACAGAATTAGCCCACGACGTCTGAGCACCTTTTTTTGAAAAAATCCCTAAGCCGCGCGCTCACAATTTCAGCAAAAATCTGACATTCTGCTGTTCACTCAGAAATGGTGCCAAACTGTTGCAAACGATCGACTGAAAGCTTTTTCGGTGGAAACAGATGGGTTTTTATCATGGGAAACAGAATTAGCCCTCGACGTCTGAACAACTTTTTTTGAAAAAATCCCTAAGCCGCGCGGTCACAATTTCAGCAAAAATCTGACGTTCTGCAATTCACTCAGAAATGGTGCCAAACTATTGCAAACGATCCCCTGAAAGCTTTTTCGGTGAAAACAGATGGGTTTGTATCATGGTAAACAGAATTAGCCCTAGATGTCTGAACACCTTTTTTTGAAAAAATCCCTAAGCCGCGCGGTCACAATTTCCGCAAAAATCTGACGTTCTGCAATTCACTCAGAAATGGTGCCAAACTGTTGCAAACGATCCCCTGAAAGCTTTTTCGGTGAAAACAGATGGGTTTTTATCATGGGAAACAGAATTAGCCCTCAACATCTGAACAACTTTTTTTGAAAAAAATCCCTAAGCCGCGCGGTCACAATTTCAGCAAAAATCTGACTTTCTGCAATTCACTCAGAAATGGTGCCAAACTGTTGCAAACGATCGACTGAAAGCTTTCCCGGTGGAAACAGATGGGATTTTATCATGGGAAACAGAATTAGCCCTCGACATCTGAACAACTTTTTTTGAAAAAATCCCTAAGCCGCCCGGTCACAATTTCAGCAAAAATCTGACGTTCTGCAATTCACTCAGAAATGGTGCCAAACTGTTGCAAACGATGGACTGAAAGCTTTTTCGGTGAAAACAGATGGGTTTGTATCATGGGAAACAGAATTCGCCCTCGATGTCTGAACACCTTTTTTTGAAAATATCCCTAAGCCGCGCGGTCACAATTTCAGCAAAAATCTGACGTTCTGCTATTCACTCAGAAATTGTGCCAAACTGTTGCAAACGATCCCCTGAAGGCTTTTTCGGTGGAAACAGATGGGTTTTTATCATGGGAAACAGAATTAGCCCTCGACATCTGAACAACTTTTTTTGAAAAAATCCCTAAGCCGCCCGGTCACAATTTCAGCAAAAATCTGACGTTCTGCAATTCACTCAGAAATGGTGCCAAACTGTTGCAAACGATCGACTGAAAGCTTTTTCGGTGAAAACAGATGGGTTTGTATCATGGGAAACAGAATTCGCCCTCAATGTCTGAACACCTTTTTTTGAAAATATCCCTAAGCCGCGCGGTCACAATTTCAGCAAAAATCTGACGTTCTGCAATTCACTCAGAAATGGTGCCAAACTGTTGCAAACGATCGACTGAAAGCTTTTTCGGTGAAAACAGATGGGTTTGTATCATGGGAAACAGAATTCACCCTCGATGTCTGAACACCTTTTTTTGAAAATATCCCTAAGCCGCGCGGTCACAATTTCAGCAAAAATCTGACGTTCTGCAATTCACTCAGAAATGGTGCCAAACTGTTGCAAACGATCGACTGAAAGCTTTTTCGGTGAAAACAGATGGGTTTTTATCATGGGAAACAGAATTAGCCCTCGACGTCTGAACACCTTTTTTTGAAAAAATCCCTAAGCCGCGCGGTCACAATTTCAGCAAAAATCTGACGTTCTGCAATTCACTCAGAAATCGTGCCAAACTGTTGCAAACGATCCTCTGAAAGCTTTTTCGGTGGAAACAGATGGGTTTTTATCATGGGAAACAGAATTAGCCCTCGACGTCTGAACACCTTTTTTTGGAAAAATCCCAAAGCCGCCCGGTCACAATTTCAGCAAAAATCTGACGTTCTGCAATTCACTCAGAAATGGTGCCAAACTGTTGCAAACGATCGACTCAAAGCTTTTTCGGTGAAAACAGATGGGTTTTTATCATGGGAAACAGAATTCGCCCTCGATGTCTGAACACCTTTTTTTGAAAATATCCCTAAGCCGCGCGGTCACAATTTCAGCAAAAATCTGACTTTCTGCAATTCACTCAGAAATGGTGCCAAACTGTTGCAAACGATCGACTGAAAGCTTTCCCGGTGGAAACAGATGGGATTTTATCATGGGAAACAGAATTAGCCCTCGACATCTGAACAACTTTTTTTGAAAAAATCCCTAAGCCGCCCGGTCACAATTTCAGCAAAAATCTGACGTTCTGCAATTCACTCAGAAATGGTGCCAAACTGTTGCAAACGATCGACTGAAAGCTTTTTCGGTGAAAACAGATGGGTTTGTATCATGGGAAACAGAATTCGCCCTCGATGTCTGAACACCTTTTTTTGAAAATATCCCTAAGCCGCGCGGTCACAATTTCAGCAAAAATCTGACGTTCTGCAATTCACTCAGAAATGGTGCCAAACTGTTGCAAACGATCCCCTGAAAGCTTTTTCGGTGGAAACAGATGGGTTTGTATCATGGGAAACAGAATTCGCCCTCGATGTCTGAACACCTTTTTTTGAAAATATCCCAAAGCCGCGCGGTCACAATTTCAGCAAAAATCTGACGTTCTGCTATTCACTCAGAAATGGTGCCAAACTGTTGCAAACGATCGACTGAAAGCTTTTTCGGTGGAAACAGATGGGTTTTTATCATGGGAAACAGAATTAGCCCTCGACGTCTGAACAACTTTTTTTGAAAAAATCCCTAAGCCGCGCGGTCACAATTTCAGCAAAAATCTGACGTTCTGCAATTCACTCAGAAATCGTGCCAAACTGTTGCAAACGATCCCCTGAAAGCTTTTTCGGTGAAAACAGATGGGTTTTTATCATGGGAAATAGAATTAGCCCTCAACATCTGAACAACTTTTTTTGAAAAAAATCCCTAAGCCGCGCGGTCACAATTTCAGCAAAAATCTGACGTTCTGCAATTCAATCAGAAATGGTGCCAAACAGTTGCAAACGATCCTCTGAAAGCTTTTTCGGTGGAAACAGATGGGTTTTTATCATGGGAAACAGAATTAGCCCTCGACGTCTGAACACCTTTTTTTGAAAAAATCCCTAAGCCGCGCGGTCACAATTTCAGCAAAAATCTGACTTTCTGCAATTCACTCAGAAATGGTGCCAAACTGTTGCAAACGATCCCCTGAAAGCTTTTTCGGTGGAAACAGATGGGTTTGTATCCTGGGAAACAGAATTAGCCCACGACGTCTGAGCACCTTTTTTTGAAAAAATCCCTAAGCCGCCCGGTCACAATTTCAGCAAAAATCTGACGTTCTGCAATTCACTCAGAAATCGTGCCAAACTGTTGCAAACGATCCCCTGAAGGCTTTTTCGGTGAAAACAGATGGGTTTTTATCATGGGAAACAGAATTAGCCCTCGACGTCTGAACAACTTTTTTTGAAAAAATCCCTAAGCCGCGCGGTCACAATTTCAGCAAAAATCTGACGTTCTGCAATTCACTCAGAAATGGTGCCAAACTGTTGCAAACGATCCTCTGAAAGCTTTTTCGGTGGAAACAGATGGGTTCTTATCATGGGAAACAGAATTAGCCCTCGACGTCTGAACACCTTTTTTTGAAAAAATCCCTAAGCCGCGCGGTCACAATTTCATCAAAAATCTGACGTTCTGCAATTCACTCAGAAATGGTGCCAAACTGTTGCAAACGATCCCCTGAAAGCTTTTTCGGTGGAAACAGATGGGTTTGTATCATGGGAAACAGAATTAGCCCACGACGTCTGAGCACCTTTTTTTGAAAAAATCCCTAAGCCGCGCGGTCACAATTTCAGCAAAAATCTGACGTTCTGCTATTCACTCAGAAATTGTGCCAAACTGTTGCAAACGATCGACTGAAAGCTTTTTCGGTGGAAACAGATGGGTTTTTATCATGGGAAACAGAATTAGCCCTCGACGTCTGAACAACTTTTTTTGAAAAAATCCCTAAGCCGCACGGTCACAATTTCAGCAAAAATCTGACGTTCTGCAATTCACTCAGAAATCGTGCCAAACTGTTGCAAACGATCCCCTGAAAGCTTTTTCAGTGAAAACAGATGGGTTTTTATCATGGGAAATAGAATTAGCCCTCAACATCTGAACAACTTTTTTTGAAAAAAATCCCTAAGCCGCGCGGTCACAATTTCAGCAAAAATCTGACGTTCTGCAATTCACTCAGAAATGGTGCCAAACTGTTGCAAACGATCCTCTGAAAGCTTTTTCGGTGGAAACAGATGGGTTTTTATCATGGGAAACAGAATTCGCCCTCGATGTCTGAACACCTTTTTTTGAAAAAATCCCTAAGCCGCGCGGTCACAATTTCAGCAAAAATCTGACTTTCTGCAATTCACTCAGAAATGGTGCCAAACTGTTGCAAACGATCCCCTGAAAGCTTTTTCGGTGGAAACAGATGGGTTTGTATCCTGGGAAACAGAATTAGCCCACGACGTCTGAGCACCTTTTTTTGAAAAAATCCCTAAGCCGCCCGGTCACAATTTCAGCAAAAATCTGACGTTCTGCAATTCACTCAGAAATCGTGCCAAACTGTTGCAAACGATCCCCTGAAGGCTTTTTCGGTGAAAACAGATGGGTTTTTATCATGGGAAACAGAATTAGCCCTCGACGTCTGAACAACTTTTTTTGAAAAAATCCCTAAGCCGCGCGGTCACAATTTCAGCAAAAATCTGACGTTCTGCAATTCACTCAGAAATCGTGCCAAACTGTTGCAAACGATCCCCTGAAAGCTTTTTCGGTGAAAACAGATGGGTTTGTATCATGGGAAACAGAATTCACCCTCGATGTCTGAACACCTTTTTTTGAAAATATCCCTAAGCCGCGCGGTCACAATTTCAGCAAAAATCTGACGTTCTGCAATTCACTCAGAAATGGTGCCAAACTGTTGCAAACGATCGACTGAAAGCTTTTTCGGTGAAAACAGATGGGTTTTTATCATGGGAAACAGAATTAGCCCTCGACGTCTGAACACCTTTTTTTGAAAAAATCCCTAAGCCGCGCGGTCACAATTTCAGCAAAAATCTGACGTTCTGCAATTCACTCAGAAATGGGGCCAAACTGTTGCAAACGATCCTCTGAAAGCTTTTTCGGTGGAAACAGATGGGTTTTTATCATGGGAAACAGAATTAGCCCTCGACGTCTGAACACCTTTTTTTGGAAAAATCCCAAAGCCGCCCGGTCACAATTTCAGCAAAAATCTGACGTTCTGCAATTCACTCAGAAATGGTGCCAAACTGTTGCAAACGATCGACTCAAAGCTTTTTCGGTGAAAACAGATGGGTTTTTATCATGGGAAACAGAATTCGCCCTCGATGTCTGAACACCTTTTTTTGAAAATATCCCTAAGCCGCGCGGTCACAATTTCAGCAAAAATCTGACTTTCTGCAATTCACTCAGAAATGGTGCCAAACTGTTGCAAACGATCGACTGAAAGCTTTCCCGGTGGAAACAGATGGGATTTTATCATGGGAAACAGAATTAGCCCTCGACATCTGAACAACTTTTTTTGAAAAAATCCCTAAGCCGCCCGGTCACAATTTCAGCAAAAATCTGACGTTCTGCAATTCACTCAGAAATGGTGCCAAACTGTTGCAAACGATCGACTGAAAGCTTTTTCGGTGAAAACAGATGGGTTTGTATCATGGGAAACAGAATTCGCCCTCGATGTCTGAACACCTTTTTTTGAAAATATCCCTAAGCCGCGCGGTCACAATTTCAGCAAAAATCTGACGTTCTGCAATTCACTCAGAAATGGTGCCAAACTGTTGCAAACGATCCCCTGAAAGCTTTTTCGGTGGAAACAGATGGGTTTGTATCATGGGAAACAGAATTCGCCCTCGATGTCTGAACACCTTTTTTTGAAAATATCCCAAAGCCGCGCGGTCACAATTTCAGCAAAAATCTGACGTTCTGCTATTCACTCAGAAATGGTGCCAAACTGTTGCAAACGATCGACTGAAAGCTTTTTCGGTGGAAACAGATGGGTTTTTATCATGGGAAACAGAATTAGCCCTCGACGTCTGAACAACTTTTTTTGAAAAAATCCCTAAGCCGCGCGGTCACAATTTCAGCAAAAATCTGACGTTCTGCAATTCACTCAGAAATCGTGCCAAACTGTTGCAAACGATCCCCTGAAAGCTTTTTCGGTGAAAACAGATGGGTTTTTATCATGGGAAATAGAATTAGCCCTCAACATCTGAACAACTTTTTTTGAAAAAAATCCCTAAGCCGCGCGGTCACAATTTCAGCAAAAATCTGACGTTCTGCAATTCAATCAGAAATGGTGCCAAACAGTTGCAAACGATCCTCTGAAAGCTTTTTCGGTGGAAACAGATGGGTTTTTATCATGGGAAACAGAATTAGCCCTCGACGTCTGAACACCTTTTTTTGAAAAAATCCCTAAGCCGCGCGGTCACAATTTCAGCAAAAATCTGACTTTCTGCAATTCACTCAGAAATGGTGCCAAACTGTTGCAAACGATCCCCTGAAAGCTTTTTCGGTGGAAACAGATGGGTTTGTATCCTGGGAAACAGAATTAGCCCACGACGTCTGAGCACCTTTTTTTGAAAAAATCCCTAAGCCGCCCGGTCACAATTTCAGCAAAAATCTGACGTTCTGCAATTCACTCAGAAATCGTGCCAAACTGTTGCAAACGATCCCCTGAAGGCTTTTTCGGTGAAAACAGATGGGTTTTTATCATGGGAAACAGAATTAGCCCTCGACGTCTGAACAACTTTTTTTGAAAAAATCCCTAAGCCGCGCGGTCACAATTTCAGCAAAAATCTGACGTTCTGCAATTCACTCAGAAATGGTGCCAAACTGTTGCAAACGATCCTCTGAAAGCTTTTTCGGTGGAAACAGATGGGTTCTTATCATGGGAAACAGAATTAGCCCTCGACGTCTGAACACCTTTTTTTGAAAAAATCCCTAAGCCGCGCGGTCACAATTTCATCAAAAATCTGACGTTCTGCAATTCACTCAGAAATGGTGCCAAACTGTTGCAAACGATCCCCTGAAAGCTTTTTCGGTGGAAACAGATGGGTTTGTATCATGGGAAACAGAATTAGCCCACGACGTCTGAGCACCTTTTTTTGAAAAAATCCCTAAGCCGCGCGGTCACAATTTCAGCAAAAATCTGACGTTCTGCTATTCACTCAGAAATTGTGCCAAACTGTTGCAAACGATCGACTGAAAGCTTTTTCGGTGGAAACAGATGGGTTTTTATCATGGGAAACAGAATTAGCCCTCGACGTCTGAACAACTTTTTTTGAAAAAATCCCTAAGCCGCACGGTCACAATTTCAGCAAAAATCTGACGTTCTGCAATTCACTCAGAAATCGTGCCAAACTGTTGCAAACGATCCCCTGAAAGCTTTTTCAGTGAAAACAGATGGGTTTTTATCATGGGAAATAGAATTAGCCCTCAACATCTGAACAACTTTTTTTGAAAAAAATCCCTAAGCCGCGCGGTCACAATTTCAGCAAAAATCTGACGTTCTGCAATTCACTCAGAAATGGTGCCAAACTGTTGCAAACGATCCTCTGAAAGCTTTTTCGGTGGAAACAGATGGGTTTTTATCATGGGAAACAGAATTCGCCCTCGATGTCTGAACACCTTTTTTTGAAAAAATCCCTAAGCCGCGCGGTCACAATTTCAGCAAAAATCTGACTTTCTGCAATTCACTCAGAAATGGTGCCAAACTGTTGCAAACGATCCCCTGAAAGCTTTTTCGGTGGAAACAGATGGGTTTGTATCCTGGGAAACAGAATTAGCCCACGACGTCTGAGCACCTTTTTTTGAAAAAATCCCTAAGCCGCCCGGTCACAATTTCAGCAAAAATCTGACGTTCTGCAATTCACTCAGAAATCGTGCCAAACTGTTGCAAACGATCCCCTGAAGGCTTTTTCGGTGAAAACAGATGGGTTTTTATCATGGGAAACAGAATTAGCCCTCGACGTCTGAACAACTTTTTTTGAAAAAATCCCTAAGCCGCGCGGTCACAATTTCAGCAAAAATCTGACGTTCTGCAATTCACTCAGAAATCGTGCCAAACTGTTGCAAACGATCCCCTGAAAGCTTTTTCGGTGAAAACAGATTGGTTTTTATTATGGGAAACAGAATTAGCCCTCAACATCTGAACAACTTTTTTTGAAAAAAATCCCTAAGCCGCGCGGTCACAATTTCAGCAAAAATCTGACGTTCTGCAATTCACTCAGAAATGGTGCCAAACTGTTGCAAACGATCCTCTGAAAGCTTTTTCGGTGGAAACAGATGGGTTCTTATTATGGGAAACAGAATTAGCCCTCGACGTCTGAACACCTTTTTTTGAAAAAATCCCTAAGCCGCGCGGTCACAATTTCAGCAAAAATCTGACGTTCTGCAATTCACTCAGAAATGGTGCCAAACTGTTGCAAACGATCCCCTGAAAGCTTTTTCGGTGAAAACAGATGGGTTTGTATCATGGGAAACAGAATTCGCCCTCAATGTCTGAACACCTTTTTTTGAAAACATCCCTAAGCCGCGCGGTCACAATTTCAGCAAAAATCTGACGTTCTGCAATTCACTCAGAAATGGTGCCAAACTGTTGCAAACGATCGACTGAAAGCTTTTTCGGTGGAAACAGATGGGTTTTTATCATGGGAAACAGAATTAGCCCTCTATGTCGGAACCACTTTTTTTGAAAAAATCCCTAAGCCGCGCGGTCACAATTTCAGCAAAAATCTGACGTTCTGCAATTCACTCAGAAATGGTGCCAAACTGTTGCAAACGATCCCCTGAAAGCTTTTTCGGTGAAAACAGATGGGTTTGTATCATGGTAAACAGAATTAGCCCTAGATGTCTGAACACCTTTTTTTGAAAAAATCCCAAAGCCGCCCGGTCACAATTTCAGCAGAAATCTGACGTTCTGCAATTCACTCAGAAATGGTGCCAAACTGTTGCAAACGATCGACTCAAAGCTTTTTCGGTGAAAACAAATGGGTTTTTATCATGGGAAACAGAATTCGCCCTCGATGTCTGAACACCTCTTTTTGAAAATATCCCTAAGCCGCGCGGTCACAATTTCAGCAAAAATCTGACGTTCTGCAATTCACTCAGAAATCGTGCCAAACTGTTGCAAACGATCCCCTGAAAGCTTTTTCGGTGAAAACAGATGGGTTTTTATCATGGGAAACAGAATTAGCCCTCGACGTCTGAACACCTTTTTTTGAAAAAATCCCTAAGCCGCGCGGTCACAATTTCATCAAAAATCTGACGTTCTGCAATTCACTCAGAAATGGTGCCAAACTGTTGCAAACGAGCCCCTGAAAGCTTTTTCGGTGGAAACAGATGGGTTTGTATCATGGGAAACAGAATTAGCCCACGACGTCTGAGCACCTTTTTTTGAAAAAATCCCTAAGCCGCGCGGTCACAATTTCAGCAAAAATCTGACGTTCTGCAATTCACTCAGAAATGGTGCCAAACTGTTGCAAACGATCCCCTGAAAGCTTTTTCGGTGAAAACAGATGGGTTTGTATCATGGTAAACAGATTTAGCCCTAGATGTCTGAACACCTTTTTTTGAAAAAATCCCAAAGCCGCCCGGTCACAATTTCAGCAAAAATCTGACGTTCTGCAATTCACTCAGAAATGGTGCCAAACTGTTGCAAACGATCGACTCAAAGCTTTTTCGGTGAAAACAGATGGGTTTTTATCATGGGAAACAGAATTCGCCCTCGATGTCTGAACACCTTTTTTTGAAAATATCCCTAAGCCGCGCGGTGACAATTTCAGCAAAAATCTGACTTTCTGCAATTCACTCAGAAATGGTGCCAAACTGTTGCAAACGATCGACTGAAAGCTTTCCCGGTGGAAACAGATGGGATTTTATCATGGGAAACAGAATTAGCCCTCGACATCTGAACAACTTTTTTTGAAAAAATCCCTAAGCCGCCCGGTCACAATTTCAGCAAAAATCTGACGTTCTGCAATTCACTCAGAAATGGTGCCAAACTGTTGCAAACGATCGACTGAAAGCTTTTTCGGTGAAAACAGATGGGTTTGTATCATGGGAAACAGAATTCGCCCTCGATGTCTGAACACCTTTTTTTGAAAATATCCCTAAGCCGCGCGGTCACAATTTCAGCAAAAATCTGACGTTCTGCAATTCACTCAGAAATGGTGCCAAACTGTTGCAAACGATCCCCTGAAAGCTTTTTCGGTGGAAACAGATGGGTTTATATCATGGGAAACAGAATTAGCCCACGACGTCTGAGCACCTTTTTTTGAAAAAATCCCTAAGCCGCGCGGTCACAATTTCATCAAAAATCTGACGTTCTGCAATTCACTCAGAAATGGTGCCAAACTGTTGCAAACGATCCCCTGAAAGCTTTTTCGGTGGAAACAGATGGGTTTGTATCATGGGAAACAGAATTAGCCCTCTATGTCGGAACCACTTTTTTTGAAAAAATCCCTAAGCCGTGCGGTCACAATTTCAGCAAAAATCTGACGTTCTGCTATTCACTCAGAAATTGTGCCAAACTGTTGCAAACGATCGACTGAAAGCTTTTTCGGTGGAAACAGATGGGTTTTTATCATGGGAAACAGAATTAGCCCTCGACGTCTGAACAACTTTTTTTGAAAAAGTCCCTAAGCCGCGCGGTCACAATTTCAGCAAAAATCTGACGTTCTGCAATTCACTCAGAAATCGTGCCAAACTGTTGCAAACGATCCCCTGAAAGCTTTTTCAGTGAAAACAGATGGGTTTTTATCATGGGAAATAGAATTAGCCCTCAACATCTGAACAACTTTTTTTGAAAAAAATCCCTAAGCCGCGCGGTCACAATTTCAGCAAAAATCTGACGTTCTGCAATTCACTCAGAAATGGTGCCAAACTGTTGCAAACGATCCTCTGAAAGCTTTTTCGGTGGAAACAGATGGGTTTTTATCATGGGAAACAGAATTCGCCCTCGATGTCTGAACACCTTTTTTTGAAAAAATCCCTAAGCCGCGCGGTCACAATTTCAGCAAAAATCTGACTTTCTGCAATTCACTCAGAAATGGTGCCAAACTGTTGCAAACGATCGACTGAAAGCTTTTTCGGTGGAAACAGATGGGTTTGTATCCTGGGAAACAGAATTAGCCCACGACGTCTGAGCACCTTTTTTTGAAAAAATCCCTAAGCCGCCCGGTCACAATTTCAGCAAAAATCTGACGTTCTGCAATTCACTCAGAAATCGTGCCAAACTGTTGCAAACGATCCCCTGAAGGCTTTTTCGGTGAAAACAGATGGGTTTTTATCATGGGAAACAGAATTAGCCCTCGACGTCTGAACAACTTTTTTTGAAAAAATCCCTAAGCCGCGCGGTCACAATTTCAGCAAAAATCTGACGTTCTGCAATTCACTCAGAAATCGTGCCAAACTGTTGCAAACGATCCCCTGAAAGCTTTTTCGGTGAAAACAGATTGGTTTTTATCATGGGAAACAGAATTAGCCCTCAACATATGAACAACTTTTTTTGAAAAAAATCCCTAAGCCGCGCGGTCACAATTTCAGCAAAAATCTGACGTTCTGCAATTCACTCAGAAATGGTGCCAAACTGTTGCAAACGATCCTCTGAAAGCTTTTTCGGTGGAAACAGATGGGTTCTTATTATGGGAAACAGAATTAGCCCTCGACGTCTGAACACCTTTTTTTGAAAAAATCCCTAAGCCGCGCGGTCACAATTTCATCAAAAATCTGACGTTCTGCAATTCACTCAGAAATGGTGCCAAACTGTTGCAAACGATCCCCTGAAAGCTTTTTCGGTGGAAACAGATGGGTTTGTATCATGGGAAACAGAATTAGCCCACGACGTCTGAGCACCTTTTTTTGAAAAAATCCCTAAGCCGCGCGGTCACAATTTCATCAAAAATCTGACGTTCTGCAATTCACTCAGAAATGGTGCCAAACTGTTGCAAACGATCCCCTGAAAGCTTTTTCGGTGGAAACAGATGGGTTTGTATCATGGGAAACAGAATTAGCCCACGACGTCTGAGCACCTTTTTTTGAAAAAATCCCTAAGCCGCGCGGTCACAATTTCAGCAAAAATCTGACGTTCTGCAATTCACTCAGAAATCGTGCCAAACTGTTGCAAACGATCCCCTGAAAGCTTTTTCGGTGAAAACAGATGGGTTTGTATCATGGTAAACAGAATTAGCCCTAGATGTTTGAACACCTTTTTTTGAAAAAATCCCTAAGCCGCGCGGTCACAATTTCAGCAAAAATCTGACGTTCTGCAATTCACTCAGAAATGGTGCCAAACTGTTGCAAACGATCCCCTGAAAGCTTTTCCGGTGAAAACAGATGGGTTTGTATCATGGTAAACAAAATTAGCCCTAGATGTCTGAACACCTTTTTTTGAAAAAATCCCAAAGCCGCCCGGTCACAATTTCAGCAAAAATCTGACGTTCTGCAATTCACTCAGAAATGGTGCCAAACTGTTGCAAACGATCGACTGAAAGCTTTTTCGGTGAAAACAGATGGGTTTTTATCATGGGAAACAGAATTCGCCCTCGATGTCTGAACACCTTTTTTTGAAAATATCCCTAAGCCGCGCGGTCACAATTTCAGCAAAAATCTGACGTTCTGCAATTCACTCAGAAATGGTGCCAAACTGTTGCAAACGATCGACTGAAAGCTTTTTCGGTGAAAACAGATGGGTTTGTATCATGGGAAACAGAATTCGCCCTCAATGTCTGAACACCTTTTTTTGAAAACATCCCTAAGCCGCGCGGTCACAATTTCAGCAAAAATCTGACGTTCTGCAATTCACTCAGAAATGGTGCCAAACTGTTGCAAACGATCGACTGAAAGCTTTTTCGGTGGAAACAGATGGGTTTTTATCATGGGAAACAGAATTAGCCCTCTATGTCGGAACCACTTTTTTTGAAAAAATCCCTAAGCCGCGCGGTCACAATTTCAGCAAAAATCTGACGTTCTGCAATTCACTCAGAAATCGTGCCAAACTGTTGCAAACGATCCCCTGAAAGCTTTTTCGGTGAAAACAGATGGGTTTGTATCATGGTAAACAGAATTAGCCCTAGATGTCTGAACACCTTTTTTTGAAAAAATCCCAAAGCCGCCCGGTCACAATTTCAGCAGAAATCTGACGTTCTGCAATTCACTCAGAAATGGTGCCAAACTGTTGCAAACGATCGACTCAAAGCTTTTTCGGTGAAAACAGATGGGTTTTTATCATGGGAAACAGAATTCGCCCTCGATGTCTGAACACCTTTTTTTGAAAAAATCCCTAAGCCGCGCGGTCACAATTTCAGCAAAAATCTGACGTTCTGCAATTCACTCAGAAATCGTGCCAAACTGTTGCAAACGATCCCCTGAAGGCTTTTTCGGTGAAAACAGATGGGTTTTTATCATGGGAAACAGAATTAGCCCTCAACATCTGAACAACTTTTTTTGAAAAAAATCCCTAAGCCGCGCGGTCACAATTTCAGCAAAAATCTGACGTTCTGCAATTCACTCAGAAATGGTGCCAAACTGTTGCAAACGATCCTCTGAAAGCTTTTTCGGTGGAAACAGATGGGTTCTTATTATGGGAAACAGAATTAGCCCTCGACGTCTGAACACCTTTTTTTGAAAAAATCCCTAAGCCGCGCGGTCACAATTTCATCAAAAATCTGACGTTCTGCAATTCACTCAGAAATGGTGCCAAACTGTTGCAAACGATCCCCTGAAAGCTTTTTCGGTGGAAACAGATGGGTTTGTATCATGGGAAACAGAATTAGCCCACGACGTCTGAGCACCTTTTTTTGAAAAAATCCCTAAGCCGCGCGGTCACAATTTCATCAAAAATCTGACGTTCTGCAATTCACTCAGAAATGGTGCCAAACTGTTGCAAACGATCCCCTGAAAGCTTTTTCGGTGGAAACAGATGGGTTTGTATCATGGGAAACAGAATTAGCCCACGACGTCTGAGCACCTTTTTTTGAAAAAATCCCTAAGCCGCGCGGTCACAATTTCAGCAAAAATCTGACTTTCTGCAATTCACTCAGAAATGGTGCCAAACTGTTGCAAACGATCGACTGAAAGATTTTTCGGTGGAAACAGATGGGTTTTTATCATGGGAAACAGAATTAGCCCTCGACATCTGAACACCTTTTTTTGAAAAAATCCCTAAGCCGCGCGGTCACAATATCAGCAAAAATCTGACGTTCTGCAATTCACTCAGAAATGTTGCCAAACTGTTGCAAACGAGCCCCTGAAAGCTTTTTCGGTGGAAACAGATGGGTTTGTATCATGGGAAACAGAATTAGCACACGACGTCTGAGCACCTTTTTTTGAAAAAATCCCTAAGCCGCGCGGTCACAATTTCAGCAAAAATCTGACGTTCTGCAATTCACTCAGAAATCGTGCCAAACTGTTGCAAACGATCCCCTGAAAGCTTTTTCGGTGAAAACAGATGGGTTTGTATCATGGTAAACAGAATTAGCCCTAGATGTCTGAACACCTTTTTTTGAAAAAATCCCTAAGCCGCGCGGTCACAATTTCAGCAAAAATCTGACGTTCTGCAATTCACTCAGAAATGGTGCCAAACTGTTGCAAACGATCCCCTGAAAGCTTTTCCGGTGAAAACAGATGGGTTTGTATCATGGTAAACAGAATTAGCCCTAGATGTCTGAACACCTTTTTTTGAAAAAATCCCAAAGCCGCCCGGTCACAATTTCAGCAAAAATCTGACGTTCTGCAATTCACTCAGAAATGGTGCCAAACTGTTGCAAACGATCGACTGAAAGCTTTTTCGGTGAAAACAGATGGGTTTGTATCATGGGAAACAGAATTCGCCCTCAATGTCTGAACACCTTTTTTTGAAAACATCCCTAAGCCGCGCGGTCACAATTTCAGCAAAAATCTGACGTTCTGCAATTCACTCAGAAATGGTGCCAAACTGTTGCAAACGATCGACTGAAAGCTTTTTCGGTGGAAACAGATGGGTTTTTATCATGGGAAACAGAATTAGCCCTCTATGTCGGAACCACTTTTTTTGAAAAAATCCCTAAGCCGCGCGGTCACAATTTCAGCAAAAATCTGACGTTCTGCAATTCACTCAGAAATGGTGCCAAACTGTTGCAAACGATCCCCTGAAAGCTTTTTCGGTGAAAACAGATGGGTTTGTATCATGGTAAACAGAATTAGCCCTAGATGTCTGAACACCTTTTTTTGAAAAAATCCCAAAGCCGCCCGGTCACAATTTCAGCAGAAATCTGACGTTCTGCAATTCACTCAGAAATGGTGCCAAACTGTTGCAAACGATCGACTCAAAGCTTTTTCGGTGAAAACAGATGGGTTTTTATCATGGGAAACAGAATTCGCCCTCGATGTCTGAACACCTCTTTTTGAAAATATCCCTAAGCCGCGCGGTCACAATTTCAGCAAAAATCTGACGTTCTGCAATTCACTCAGAAATGGTGCCAAACTGTTGCAAACGATCGACTGAAAGCTTTTTCGGTGGAAACAGATGGGTTTTTATCATGGGAAACAGAATTAGCCCTCTATGTCGGAACCACTTTTTTTGAAAAAATCCCTAAGCCGCGCGGTCACAATTTCAGCAAAAATCTGACGTTCTGCTATTCACTCAGAAATTGTGCCAAACTGTTGCAAACGATCGACTGAAAGCTTTTTCGGTGGAAACAGATGGGTTTTTATCATGGGAAACAGAATTAGCCCTCGACGTCTGAACAACTTTTTTTGAAAAAATCCCTAAGCCGCGCGGTCACAATTTCAGCAAAAATCTGACGTTCTGCAATTCACTCAGAAATCGTGCCAAACTGTTGCAAACGTTCCCCTGAAAGCTTTTTCAGTGAAAACAGATGGGTTTTTATCATGGGAAGTAGAATTAGCCCTCAACATCTGAACAACTTTTTTTGAAAAAAATCCCTAAGCCGCGCGGTCACAATTTCAGCAAAAATCTGACGTTCTGCAATTCACTCAGAAATGGTGCCAAACTGTTGCAAACGATCCTCTGAAAGCTTTTTCGGTGGAAACAGATGGGTTCTTATTATGGGAAACAGAATTAGCCCTCGACGTCTGAACACCTTTTTTTGAAAAAATCCCTAAGCCGCGCGGTC
The DNA here is from genome assembly GCF_965153285.1 of Podarcis tiliguerta. Lineage (NCBI taxonomy): Eukaryota > Metazoa > Chordata > Lepidosauria > Squamata > Lacertidae > Podarcis > Podarcis tiliguerta. The sequence continues at coordinate 7,251,159 of NC_139543.1, read as the reverse complement.
ACAATTTCATCAAAAATCTGACGTTCTGCAATTCACTCAGAAATGGTGCCAAACTGTTGCAAACGATCCCCTGAAAGCTTTTTCGGTGGAAACAGATGGGTTTGTATCATGGGAAACAGAATTAGCCCACGACGTCTGAGCACCTTTTTTTGAAAAAATCCCTAAGCCGCGCGGTCACAATTTCATCAAAAATCTGACGTTCTGCAATTCACTCAGAAATGGTGCCAAACTGTTGCAAACGATCCCCTGAAAGCTTTTTCGGTGGAAACAGATGGGTTTGTATCATGGGAAACAGAATTAGCCCACGACGTCTGAGCACCTTTTTTTGAAAAAATCCCTAAGCCGCGCGGTCACAATTTCAGCAAAAATCTGACTTTCTGCAATTCACTCAGAAATGGTGCCAAACTGTTGCAAACGATCGACTGAAAGATTTTTCGGTGGAAACAGATGGGTTTTTATCATGGGAAACAGAATTAGCCCTCGACATCTGAACACCTTTTTTTGAAAAAATCCCTAAGCCGCGCGGTCACAATATCAGCAAAAATCTGACGTTCTGCAATTCACTCAGAAATGTTGCCAAACTGTTGCAAACGAGCCCCTGAAAGCTTTTTCGGTGGAAACAGATGGGTTTGTATCATGGGAAACAGAATTAGCCCACGACGTCTGAGCACCTTTTTTTGAAAAAATCCCTAAGCCGCGCGGTCACAATTTCAGCAAAAATCTGACGTTCTGCAATTCACTCAGAAATCGTGCCAAACTGTTGCAAACGATCCCCTGAAAGCTTTTTCGGTGAAAACAGATGGGTTTGTATCATGGTAAACAGAATTAGCCCTAGATGTCTGAACACCTTTTTTTGAAAAAATCCCTAAGCCGCGCGGTCACAATTTCAGCAAAAATCTGACGTTCTGCAATTCACTCAGAAATGGTGCCAAACTGTTGCAAACGATCGACTGAAAGCTTTTTCGGTGAAAACAGATGGGTTTGTATCATGGTAAACAGAATTAGCCCTAGATGTCTGAACACCTTTTTTTGAAAAAATCCCAAAGCCGCCCGGTCACAATTTCAGCAAAAATCTGACGTTCTGCAATTCACTCAGAAATGGTGCCAAACTGTTGCAAACGATCGACTGAAAGCTTTTTCGGTGAAAACAGATGGGTTTTTATCATGGGAAACAGAATTCGCCCTCGATGTCTGAACACCTTTTTTTGAAAATATCCCTAAGCCGCGCGGTCACAATTTCAGCAAAAATCTGACGTTCTGCAATTCACTCAGAAATGGTGCCAAACTGTTGCAAACGATCGACTGAAAGCTTTTTCGGTGAAAACAGATGGGTTTGTATCATGGGAAACAGAATTCGCCCTCAATGTCTGAACACCTTTTTTTGAAAATATCCCTAAGCCGCGCGGTCACAATTTCAGCAAAAATCTGACGTTCTGCAATTCACTCAGAAATGGTGCCAAACTGTTGCAAACGATCGACTGAAAGCTTTTTCGGTGGAAACAGATGGGTTTTTATCATGGGAAACAGAATTAGCCCTCTATGTCGGAACCACTTTTTTTGAAAAAATCCCTAAGCCGCGCAGTCACAATTTCAGCAAAAATCTGACGTTCTGCAATTCACTCAGAAATGGTGCCAAACTGTTGCAAACGATCCCCTGAAAGCTTTTTCGGTGAAAACAGATGGGTTTGTATCATGGTAAACAGAATTAGCCCTAGATGTCTGAACACCTTTTTTTGAAAAAATCCCAAAGCCGCCCGGTCACAATTTCAGCAGAAATCTGACGTTCTGCAATTCACTCAGAAATGGTGCCAAACTGTTGCAAACGATCCTCTGAAAGCTTTTTCGGTGGAAACAGATGGGTTTTTATCATGGGAAACAGAATTAGCCCTCGACGTCTGAACACCTTTTTTTGAAAAAATCCCTAAGCCGCGCGGTCACAATTTCAGCAAAAATCTGACGTTCTGCAATTCACTCAGAAATGGTGCCAAACTGTTGCAAACGATCCCCTGAAAGCTTTTTCGGTGAAAACAGATGGGTTTGTATCATGGGAAACAGAATTAGCCCTAGATGTCTGAACACCTTTTTTTGAAAAAATCCCAAAGCCGCCCGGTCACAATTTCAGCAAAAATCTGACGTTCTGCAATTCACTCAGAAATGGTGCCAAACTGTTGCAAACGATCGACTCAAAGCTTTTTCGGTGAAAACAGATGGGTTTTTATCATGGGAAACAGAATTCGCCCTCGATGTCTGAACACCTTTTTTTGAAAATATCCCTAAGCCGCGCGGTCACAATTTCAGCAAAAATCTGACTTTCTGCAATTCACTCAGAAATGGTGCCAAACTGTTGCAAACGATCGACTGAAAGCTTTTTCGGTGAAAACAGATGGGTTTTTATCATGGGAAACAGAATTCGCCCTCGATGTCTGAACACCTTTTTTTGAAAATATCCCTAAGCCGCGCGGTCACAATTTCAGCAAAAATCTGACGTTCTGCAATTCACTCAGAAATGGTGCCAAACTGTTGCAAACGATCGACTGAAAGCTTTTTCGGTGGAAACAGATGGGTTTTTATCATGGGAAACAGAATTAGCCCTCTATGTCGGAACCACTTTTTTTGAAAAAATCCCTAAGCCGCGCGGTCACAATTTCAGCAAAAATCTGACGTTCTGCTATTCACTCAGAAATGGTGCCAAACTGTTGCAAACGATCGACTGAAAGCTTTTTCGGTGGAAACAGATGGGTTTTTATCATGGGAAACAGAATTAGCCGTCGACGTCTGAACAACTTTTTTTGAAAAAATCCCTAAGCCGCGCGGTCACAATTTCAGCAAAAATCTGACGTTCTGCAATTCACTCAGAAATCGTGCCAAACTGTTGCAAACGATCGACTGAAAGCTTTTTCGGTGAAAACAGATGGGTTTTTATCATGGGAAATAGAATTAGCCCTCAACATCTGAACAACTTTTTTTGAAAAAAATCCCTAAGCCGCGCGGTCACAATTTCAGCAAAAATCTGACGTTCTGCAATTCACTCAGAAATGGTTCCAAACTGTTGCAAACGATCCTCAGAAAGCTTTTTCGGTGGAAACAGATGGGTTTTTATCATGGGAAAAAGAATTAGCCCTCGACGTCTGAACACCTTTTTTTGAAAAAATCCCTAAGCTGCGCGGTCACAATTTCAGCAAAATCTGACGTTCTGCAATTCACTCAGAGATGGTGCCAAACTGTTGCAAACGATCCCCTGAAAGCTTTTTCGGTGGAAACAGATGGGTTTTTATCATTGGAAACAGAATTAGCCCTCGACGTCTGAGCAACTTTTTTTGAAAAAATCCCTAAGCCGCGCGGTCACAATTTCAGCAAAAATCTGACGTTCTAAAATTCACTAAGAAATGGTGCCAAACTGTTGCAAACGATCCCCTGAAAGCTTTTTCGGTGAAAACAGATGGGTTTTTATCATGGAAAACAGAATTAGCCCTCGACGTCTGAGCACCTTTTTTTGAAAATATCCCTAAGCCGCGCGGTCACAATTTCAGCAAAAATCTGACGTTCTGCTATTCACTCAGAAATGGTGCCAAACTGTTGCAAACGATCGACTGAAAGCTTTTTCGGTGGAAACAGATGGGTTTTTATCATGGGAAACAGAATTAGCCCTCGACGTCTGAACAACTTTTTTTGAAAAAATCCCTAAGCCGCGCGGTCACAATTTCAGCAAAAATCTGACGTTCTGCAATTCACTCAGAAATCGTGCCAAACTGTTGCAAACGATCCCCTGAAAGCTTTTTCGGTGAAAACAGATGGGTTTTTATCATGGGAAATAGAATTAGCCCTCAACATCTGAACAACTTTTTTTGAAAAAAATCCCTAAGCCGCGCGGTCACAATTTCAGCAAAAATCTGACGTTCTGCAATTCACTCAGAAATGGTGCCAAACTGTTGCAAACGATCCTCAGAAAGCTTTTTCGGTGGAAACAGATGGGTTTTTATAATGGGAAAAAGAATTAGCCCTCGACGTCTGAACACCTTTTTTTGAAAAAATCCCTAAGCAGCGCGGTCACAATTTCAGCAAAATCTGACGTTCTGCAATTCACTCAGAGATGGTGCCAAACTGTTGCAAACGATCCCCTGAAAGCTTTTTCGGTGGAAACAGATGGGTTTTTATCATGGTAAACAGAATTAGCCCTCGACATCTGAACAACTTTTTTTGAAAAAATCCCTAAGCCGCGCGGTCACAATTTCAGCAAAAATCTGACGTTCTGCAATTCACTCAGAAATGGTGCCAAACTGTTGCAAACGATCCTCTGAAAGCTTTTTCGGTGGAAACAGATGGGTTTTTATCATGGGAAACAGAATTAGCCCTCGACGTCTGAACACCTTTTTTTGAAAAAATCCCTAAGCCGCGCGGTCACAATTTCAGCAAAAATCTGACGTTCTGCAATTCACTCAGAAATGGTGCCAAACTGTTGCAAACGATCGACTGAAAGCTTTTTCGGTGGAAACAGATGGGTTTGTATCATGGGAAATAGAATTAGCCCTCGACGTCTCAACAACTTTTTTTGAAAAAATCCCTAAGCCGCGCGGTCACAATTTCAGCAAAAATCTGACGTTCTGCAATTCACTCAGAAATGGTGCCAAACTGTTGCAAACGATCCCCTGAAAGCTTTTTCGGTGAAAACAGATGGGTTTTTATCATGGGAAACAGAATTAGCCCTCGACATCTGAACAACTTTTTTTGAAAAAATCCCTAAGCCGCGCGGTCACAATTTCAGCAAAAATCTGACGTTCTGCAATTCACTCAGAAATGGTGCCAAACTGTTGCAAACGATCCTCTGAAAGCTTTTTCGGTGGAAACAGATGGGTTTTTATCATGGGAAACAGAATTAGCCCTCGACGTCTGAACACCTTTTTTTGAAAAAATCCCTAAGCCGCGCGGTCACAATTTCAGCAAAAATCTGACTTTCTGCAATTCACTCAGAAATGGTGCCAAACTGTTGCAAACGATCGACTGAAAGCTTTTTTGGTGGAAACAGATGGGTTTTTATCATGGGAAACAGAATTAGCCCTCGACGTCGGAACCCCTTTTTTTGAAAAAATCCCTAAGCCGCGCGGTCACAATTTCAGCAAAAATCTGACGTTCTGCAATTCACTCAGAAATGGTGCCAAACTGTTGCAAACGATCCTCTGAAAGCTTTTTCGGTGGAAACAGATGGGTTTTTATCATGGGAAACAGAATTAGCCCTCGACGTCTGAACACCTTTTTTTGAAAAAATCCCTAAGCCGCGCGGTCACAATTTCAGCAAAAATCTGACGTTCTGCAATTCACTCAGAAATGGTGCCAAACTGTTGCAAACGATCCCCTGAAAGCTTTTTCGGTGGAAACAGATGGGTTTGTATCATGGGAAACAGAATTAGCCCACGACGTCTGAGCACCCTTTTTTGAAAAAATCCCTAAGCCGCGCGGTCACAATTTCAGCAAAAATCTGACGTTCTGCAATTCACTCAGAAATGGTGCCAAACTGTTGCAAACGATCCTCTGAAAGCTTTTTCGGTGGAAACAGATGGGTTTTTATCATGGGAAACAGAATTAGCCCTCGACGTCTGAACACCTTTTTTTGAAAAAATCCCTAAGCCGCGCGGTCACAATTTCAGCAAAAATCTGACGTTCTGCAATTCACTCAGAAATGGTGCCAAACTGTTGCAAACGATCGACTGAAAGCTTTTTCGGTGGAAACAGATGGGTTTGTATCATGGGAAATAGAATTAGCCCTCGACGTCTCAACAACTTTTTTTGAAAAAATCCCTAAGCCGCGCGGTCACAATTTCAGCAAAAATCTGACGTTCTGCAATTCACTCAGAAATGGTGCCAAACTGTTGCAAACGATCCCCTGAAAGCTTTTTCGGTGAAAACAGATGGGTTTTTATCATGGGAAACAGAATTAGCCCTCGACATCTGAACAACTTTTTTTGAAAAAATCCCTAAGCCGCGCGGTCACAATTTCAGCAAAAATCTGACGTTCTGCAATTCACTCAGAAATGGTGCCAAACTGTTGCAAACGATCCTCTGAAAGCTTTTTCGGTGGAAACAGATGGGTTTTTATCATGGGAAACAGAATTAGCCCTCGACGTCTGAACACCTTTTTTTGAAAAAATCCCTAAGCCGCGCGGTCACAATTTCAGCAAAAATCTGACTTTCTGCAATTCACTCAGAAATGGTGCCAAACTGTTGCAAACGATCGACTGAAAGCTTTTTCGGTGGAAACAGATGGGTTTTTATCATGGGAAACAGAATTAGCCCTCGACGTCGGAACCCCTTTTTTTGAAAAAATCCCTAAGCCGCGCGGTCACAATTTCAGCAAAAATCTGACGTTCTGCAATTCACTCAGAAATGGTGCCAAACTGTTGCAAACGATCCTCTGAAAGCTTTTTCGGTGGAAACAGATGGGTTTTTATCATGGGAAACAGAATTAGCCCTCGACGTCTGAACACCTTTTTTTGAAAAAATCCCTAAGCCGCGCGGTCACAATTTCAGCAAAAATCTGACGTTCTGCAATTCACTCAGAAATGGTGCCAAACTGTTGCAAACGATCCCCTGAAAGCTTTTTCGGTGGAAACAGATGGGTTTTTATCATGGGAAACAGAATTAGCCCACGACGTCTGAGCACCTTTTTTTGAAAAAATCCCTAAGCCGCGCGGTCACAATATCAGCAAAAATCTGACTTTCTGCAATTCACTCAGAAATGGTGCCAAACTGTTGCAAACGATCGACTGAAAGCTTTTTCAGTGGAAACAGATGGGTTTTTATCATGGGAAACAGAATTAGCCCTCGACGTCTCAACAACTTTTTTTGAAAAAATCCCTAAGCCGCGCGGTCACAATATCAGCAAAAATCTGACGTTCAGCAATTCACTCAGAAATGTTGCCAAACTGTTGCAAACGATCCCCTGAAAGCTTTTTCGGTGAAAACAGATGGGTTTGTATCATGGTAAACAGAATTAGCCCTAGACGTCTGAACACCTTTTTTTGAAAAAATCCCAAAGCCGCCCGGTCACAATTTCAGCAAAAATCTGACGTTCTGCAATTCACTCAGAAATGGTGCCAAACTGTTGCAAACGATCAACTGAAAGCTTTTTCGGTGAAAACAGATGGGTTTTTATCATGGGAAACAGAATTCGCCCTCGACGTCTGAACACCTTTTTTTGAAAATATCCCTAAGCCGCGCGGTCACAATTTCAGCAAAAATCTGACTTTCTGCAATTGACTCAGAAATGGTGCCAAATTGTTGCAAACGATCGACTGAAAGCTTTTTCGGTGGAAACAGATGGGTTTTTATCATGGGAAACAGAATTAGCCCTCGACGTCTGAACAACTTTTTTTGAAAAAATCCCTAAGCCGCGCGGTCACAATTTCAGCAAAAATCTGACGTTCTGCAATTCACTCAGAAATGGTGCCAAACTGTTGCAAACGATCCCCTGAAAGCTTTTTTGGTGGAAACAGATGGGTTTTTATCATGGGAAACAGAATTAGCCCTCGACATCTGAACAACTTTTTTTGAAAAAATCCCTAAGCCGCGCGGTCACAATTTCAGCAAAAATCTGACGTTCTGCAATTCACTCAGAAATGGTGCCAAACTGTTGCAAACGATCCTCTGAAAGCTTTTTCAGTGGAAACAGATGGGTTTGTATCATGGGAAACAGAATTAGCCCACGACGTCTGAGCACCTTTTTTTGAAAAAATCCCTCAGCCGCGCGGTCACAATTTCAGCAAAAATCTGACGTTCTGCAATTCACTCAGAAATGGTGCCAAACTGTTGCAAACGATCCCCTGAAAGCTTTTTCGGTGAAAACAGATGGGTTTGTATCATGGTAAACAGAATTAGCCCTAGATGTCTGAACACCTTTTTTTGAAAAAATCCCAAAGCCGCCCGGTCACAATTTCAGCAAAAATCTGACGTTCTGCAATTCACTCAGAAATGGTGCCAAACTGTTGCAAACGATCAACTGAAAGCTTTTTCGGTGAAAACAGATGGGTTTTTATCATGGGAAACAGAATTCGCCCTCGATGTCTGAACACCTTTTTTTGAAAATATCCCTAAGCCGCGCGGTCACAATTTCAGCAAAAATCTGACTTTCTGCAATTGACTCAGAAATGGTGCCAAATTGTTGCAAACGATCGACTGAAAGCTTTTTCGGTGGAAACAGATGGGTTTTTATCATGGGAAACAGAATTAGCCCTCGACGTCTGAACAACTTTTTTTGAAAAAATCCCTAAGCCGCGCGGTCACAATTTCAGCAAAAATCTGACGTTCTGCAATTCACTCAGAAATGGTGCCAAACTGTTGCAAACGATCCCCTGAAAGCTTTTTTGGTGAAAACAGATGGGTTTTTATCATGGGAAACAGAATTAGCCCTCGACATCTGAACAACTTTTTTTGAAAAAATCCCTAAGCCGCGCGGTCACAATTTCAGCAAAAATCTGACGTTCTGCAATTCACTCAGAAATGGTGCCAAACTGTTGCAAACGATCCTCTGAAAGCTTTTTCGGTGAAAACAGATGGGTTTTTATCATGGGAAACAGAATTAGCCGTCGACGTCTGAACACCTTTTTTTGAAAAAATCCCTAAGCCGCGCGGTCACAATTTCAGCAAAAATCTGACTTTCTGCAATTGACTCAGAAATGGTGCCAAATTGTTGCAAACGATCGACTGAAAGCTTTCCCGGTGGAAACAGATGGGATTTTATCATGGGAAACAGAATTAGCCCTCGACATCTGAACAACTTTTTTTGAAAAAATCCCTAAGCCGCGCGGTCACAATTTCAGCAAAAATCTGACGTTCTGCAATTCACTCAGAAATGGTGCCAAACTGTTGCAAACGATCAACTGAAAGCTTTTTCGGTGAAAACAGATGGGTTTTTATCATGGGAAACAGAATTCGCCCTTGATGTCTGAACACCTTTTTTTGAAAATATCCCTAAGCCGCGCGGTCACAATTTCAGCAAAAATCTGACTTTCTGCAATTGACTCAGAAATGGTGCCAAATTGTTGCAAACGATCGACTGAAACCTTTTTCGGTGGAAACAGATGGGTTTTTATCATGGGAAACAGAATTAGCCCTCGACGTCTGAACACCTTTTTTTGAAAAAATCCCTAAGCCGCGCGGTCACAATTTCAGCAAAAATCTGACGTTCTGCAATTCACTCAGAAATGGTGCCAAACTGTTGCAAACGATCCCCTGAAAGCTTTTTCGGTGAAAACAGATGGGTTTTTATCATGGGAAACAGAATTAGCCCTCGACATCTGAACAACTTTTTTTGAAAAAATCCCTAAGCCGCGCGGTCACAATTTCAGCAAAAATCTGACGTTCTGCAATTGACTCAGAAATGGTGCCAAACTGTTGCAAACGATCCTCTGAAAGCTTTTTCGGTGGAAACAGATGGGTTTTTATCATGGGAAACAGAATTAGCCCTCGACGTCTGAACACCTTTTTTTGAAAAAATCCCTAAGCCGCGCGGTCACAATTTCAGCAAAAATCTGACGTTCTGCAATTCACTCAGAAATGGTGCCAAACTGTTGCAAACGATCCCCTGAAAGCTTTTTCGGTGGAAACAGATGGGTTTGTATCATGGGAAACAGAATTAGCCCACGACGTCTGAGCACCTTTTTTTGAAAAAATCCCTAAGCCGCGCGGTCACAATATCAGCAAAAATCTGACTTTCTGCAATTCACTCAGAAATGGTGCCAAACTGTTGCAAACGATCGACTGAAAGCTTTTTCAGTGGAAACAGATGGGTTTTTATCATGGGAAACAGAATTAGCCCTCGACGTCTCAACAACTTTTTTTGAAAAAATCCCTAAGCCGCGCGGTCACAATATCAGCAAAAATCTGACGTTCAGCAATTCACTCAGAAATGTTGCCAAACTGTTGCAAACGATCCCCTGAAAGCTTTTTCGGTGAAAACAGATGGGTTTGTATCATGGTAAACAGAATTAGCCCTAGACGTCTGAACACCTTTTTTTGAAAAAATCCCAAAGCCGCCCGGTCACAATTTCAGCAAAAATCTGACGTTCTGCAATTCACTCAGAAATGGTGCCAAACTGTTGCAAACGATCAACTGAAAGCTTTTTCGGTGAAAACAGATGGGTTTTTATCATGGGAAACAGAATTCGCCCTCGACGTCTGAACACCTTTTTTTGAAAATATCCCTAAGCCGCGCGGTCACAATTTCAGCAAAAATCTGACTTTCTGCAATTGACTCAGAAATGGTGCCAAATTGTTGCAAACGATCGACTGAAAGCTTTTTCGGTGGAAACAGATGGGTTTTTATCATGGGAAACAGAATTAGCCCTCGACGTCTGAACAACTTTTTTTGAAAAAATCCCTAAGCCGCGCGGTCACAATTTCAGCAAAAATCTGACGTTCTGCAATTCACTCAGAAATGGTGCCAAACTGTTGCAAACGATCCCCTGAAAGCTTTTTTGGTGGAAACAGATGGGTTTTTATCATGGGAAACAGAATTAGCCCTCGACATCTGAACAACTTTTTTTGAAAAAATCCCTAAGCCGCGCGGTCACAATTTCAGCAAAAATCTGACGTTCTGCAATTCACTCAGAAATGGTGCCAAACTGTTGCAAACGATCCTCTGAAAGCTTTTTCGGTGGAAACAGATGGGTTTGTATCATGGGAAACAGAATTAGCCCACGACGTCTGAGCACCTTTTTTTGAAAAAATCCCTCAGCCGCGCGGTCACAATTTCAGCAAAAATCTGACGTTCTGCAATTCACTCAGAAATGGTGCCAAACTGTTGCAAACGATCCCCTGAAAGCTTTTTCGGTGAAAACAGATGGGTTTGTATCATGGTAAACAGAATTAGCCCTAGATGTCTGAACACCTTTTTTTGAAAAAATCCCAAAGCCGCCCGGTCACAATTTCAGCAAAAATCTGACGTTCTGCAATTCACTCAGAAATGGTGCCAAACTGTTGCAAACGATCAACTGAAAGCTTTTTCGGTGAAAACAGATGGGTTTTTATCATGGGAAACAGAATTCGCCCTCGATGTCTGAACACCTTTTTTTGAAAATATCCCTAAGCCGCGCGGTCACAATTTCAGCAAAAATCTGACTTTCTGCAATTGACTCAGAAATGGTGCCAAATTGTTGCAAACGATCGACTGAAAGCTTTTTCGGTGGAAACAGATGGGTTTTTATCATGGGAAACAGAATTAGCCCTCGACGTCTGAACAACTTTTTTTGAAAAAATCCCTAAGCCGCGCGGTCACAATTTCAGCAAAAATCTGACGTTCTGCAATTCACTCAGAAATGGTGCCAAACTGTTGCAAACGATCCCCTGAAAGCTTTTTTGGTGAAAACAGATGGGTTTTTATCATGGGAAACAGAATTAGCCCTCGACATCTGAACAACTTTTTTTGAAAAAATCCCTAAGCCGCGCGGTCACAATTTCAGCAAAAATCTGACGTTCTGCAATTCACTCAGAAATGGTGCCAAACTGTTGCAAACGATCCTCTGAAAGCTTTTTCGGTGAAAACAGATGGGTTTTTATCATGGGAAACAGAATTAGCCGTCGACGTCTGAACACCTTTTTTTGAAAAAATCCCTAAGCCGCGCGGTCACAATTTCAGCAAAAATCTGACTTTCTGCAATTGACTCAGAAATGGTGCCAAATTGTTGCAAACGATCGACTGAAAGCTTTCCCGGTGGAAACAGATGGGATTTTATCATGGGAAACAGAATTAGCCCTCGACATCTGAACAACTTTTTTTGAAAAAATCCCTAAGCCGCGCGGTCACAATTTCAGCAAAAATCTGACGTTCTGCAATTCACTCAGAAATGGTGCCAAACTGTTGCAAACGATCAACTGAAAGCTTTTTCGGTGAAAACAGATGGGTTTTTATCATGGGAAACAGAATTCGCCCTTGATGTCTGAACACCTTTTTTTGAAAATATCCCTAAGCCGCGCGGTCACAATTTCAGCAAAAATCTGACTTTCTGCAATTGACTCAGAAATGGTGCCAAATTGTTGCAAACGATCGACTGAAACCTTTTTCGGTGGAAACAGATGGGTTTTTATCATGGGAAACAGAATTAGCCCTCGACGTCTGAACACCTTTTTTTGAAAAAATCCCTAAGCCGCGCGGTCACAATTTCAGCAAAAATCTGACGTTCTGCAATTCACTCAGAAATGGTGCCAAACTGTTGCAAACGATCCCCTGAAAGCTTTTTCGGTGAAAACAGATGGGTTTTTATCATGGGAAACAGAATTAGCCCTCGACATCTGAACAACTTTTTTTGAAAAAATCCCTAAGCCGCGCGGTCACAATTTCAGCAAAAATCTGACGTTCTGCAATTCACTCAGAAATGGTGCCAAACTGTTGCAAACGATCCTCTGAAAGCTTTTTCGGTGGAAACAGATGGGTTTTTATCATGGGAAACAGAATTAGCCCTCGACGTCTGAACACCTTTTTTTGAAAAAATCCCTAAGCCGCGCGGTCACAATTTCAGCAAAAATCTGACGTTCTGCAATTCACTCAGAAATGGTGCCAAACTGTTGCAAACGATCCCCTGAAAGCTTTTTCGGTGGAAACAGATGGGTTTGTATCATGGGAAACAGAATTAGCCCACGACGTCTGAGCACCTTTTTTTGAAAAAATCCCTAAGCCGCGCGGTCACAATATCAGCAAAAATCTGACTTTCTGCAATTCACTCAGAAATGGTGCCAAACTGTTGCAAACGATCGACTGAAAGCTTTTTCGGTGGAAACAGATGGGTTTGTATCATGGGAAACAGAATTAGCCCTCGACGTCTCAACAACTTTTTTTGAAAAAATCCCTAAGCCGCGCGGTCACAATTTCAGCAAAAATCTGACGTTCTGCAATTCACTCAGAAATCGTGCCAAACTGTTGCAAACGATCCCCTGAAAGCTTTTTCGGTGAAAACAGATGGGTTTTTATCATGGGAAACAGAATTAGCCCTCGACATCTGAACAACTTTTTTTGAAAAAATCCCTAAGTCGCGCGGTCACAATTTCAGCAAAAATCTGACGTTCTGCAATTCACTCAGAAATGGTGCCAAACTGTTGCAAACGATCCTCTGAAAGGTTTTTCGGTGGAAACAGATGGGTTTTTATCATGGGAAACAGAATTAGCCCTCGAAGTCTGAACAACTTTTTTTGAAAAAATCCCTAAGCCGCGCGGTCACAATTTCAGCAAAAATCTGACGTTCTGCAATTCACTCAGAAATGGTGCCAAACTGTTGCAAACGATCCTCTGAAAGCTTTTTCGGTGAAAACAGATGGGTTTTTATCATGGGAAACAGAATTCGCCCTAGATGTCTGAGCACCTTTTTTTGAAAAAATCCCTAAGCCGCGCGGTCACAATTTCAGCAAAAATCTGACTTTCTGCAATTGACTCAGAAATGGTGCCAAACTGTTGCAAACGATCGACTGAAAGCTTTCCCGGTGGAAACAGATGGGATTTTATCATGGGAAACAGAATTAGCCCTCGACATCTGAACAACTTTTTTTGAAAAAATCCCTAAGCCGCGCAGTCACAATTTCAGCAAAAATCTGACGTTCTGCAATTCACTCAGAAATGGTGCCAAACTGTTGCAAACGATCGACTGAAAGCTTTTTCGGTGGAAACAGATGGGTTTTTATCATGGGAAAGAGAATTAGCCCTCGACGTCTGAACACCTTTTTTTGAAAAAATCCCTAAGCCGCGCGGTCACAATTTCAGCAAAAATCTGACGTTCTGCAATTCACTCAGAAATGGTGCCAAACTGTTGCAAACGATCCTCTGAAAGCTTTTTCGGTGGAAACAGATGGGTTTTTATCATGGGAAACAGAATTAGCCCTCGATGTCTGAACACCTTTTTTTGAAAAAATCCCTAAGCCGCGCGGTCACAATTTCAGCAAAAATCTGACTTTCTGCAATTCACTCAGAAATGGTGCCAAACTGTTGCAAACGATCGACTGAAAGCTTTTTCGGTGGAAACAGATGGGTTTTTATCATGGGAAACAGAATTAGCCCTCGACGTCGGAACCCCTTTTTTTGAAAAAATCCCTAAGCCGCGCGGTCACAATATCAGCAAAAATCTGACGTTCTGCAATTCACTCAGAAATGTTGCCAAACTGTTGCAAACGAGCCCCTGAAAGCTTTTTCGGTGGAAACAGATGGGTTTGTATCATGGGAAACAGAATTAGCCCACGACGTCTGAGCACCTTTTTTTGAAAAAATCCCTCAGCCGCGCGGTCACAATTTCAGCAAAAATCTGACGTTCTGCAATTCACTCAGAAATGGTGCCAAACTGTTGCAAACGATCCTCTGAAAGCTTTTTCGGTGGAAACAGAAGGGTTTTTATCATGGGAAACAGAATTAGCCCTCGATGTCTGAACACCTTTTTTTGAAAAAATCCCTAAGCCGCGCGGTCACAATTTCAGCAAAAATCTGACTTTCTGCAATTCACTCAGAAATGGTGCCAAACTGTTGCAAACGATCGACTGAAAGCTTTTTCGGTGGAAACAGATGGGTTTTTATCATGGGAAACAGAATTAGCCCTCGACGTCGGAACCCCTTTTTTTGAAAAAATCCCTAAGCCGCGCGGTCACAATATCAGCAAAAATCTGACGTTCTGCAATTCACTCAGAAATGTTGCCAAACTGTTGCAAACGAGCCCCTGAAAGCTTTTTCGGTGGAAACAGATGGGTTTGTATCATGGGAAACAGAATTAGCCCACGACGTCTGAGCACCTTTTTTTGAAAAAATCCCTCAGCCGCGCGGTCACAATTTCAGCAAAAATCTGACGTTCTGCAATTCACTCAGAAATGGTGCCAAACTGTTGCAAACGATCCCCTGAAAGCTTTTTCGGTGAAAACAGATGGGTTTGTATCATGGTAAACAGAATTAGCCCTAGATGTCTGAACACCTTTTTTTGAAAAAATCCCAAAGCCGCCCGGTCACAATTTCAGCAAAAATCTGACGTTCTGCAATTCACTCAGAAATCGTGCCAAACTGTTGCAAACGATCCCCTGAAAGCTTTTTCGGTGAAAACAGATGGGTTTGTATCATGGTAAACAGAATTAGCCCTCGACGTCTCAACAACTTTTTTTGAAAAAATCCCTAAGCCGCGCGGTCACAATTTCAGCAAAAATCTGACGTTCTGCAATTCACTCAGAAATCGTGCCAAACTGTTGCAAACGATCCCCTGAAAGCTTTTTCGGTGAAAACAGATGGGTTTTTATCATGGGAAACAGAATTAGCCCTCGACATCTGAACAACTTTTTTTGAAAAAATCCCTAAGCCGCGCGGTCACAATTTCAGCAAAAATCTGACGTTCTGCAATTCACTCAGAAATGGTGCCAAACTGTTGCAAACGATCCTCTGAAAGGTTTTTCGGTGGAAACAGATGGGTTTTTATCATGGGAAACAGAATTAGCCCTCGAAGTCTGAACAACTTTTTTTGAAAAAATCCCTAAGCCGCGCGGTCACAATTTCAGCAAAAATCTGACGTTCTGCAATTCACTCAGAAATGGTGCCAAACTGTTGCAAACGATCCTCTGAAAGCTTTTCGGTGAAAACAGATGGGTTTTTATCATGGGAAACAGAATTCGCCCTAGATGTCTGAGCACCTTTTTTTGAAAAAATCCCTAAGCCGCGCGGTCACAATTTCAGCAAAAATCTGACTTTCTGCAATTGACTCAGAAATGGTGCCAAATTGTTGCAAACGATCGACTGAAAGCTTTCCCGGTGGAAACAGATGGGATTTTATCATGGGAAACAGAATTAGCCCTCGACATCTGAACAACTTTTTTTGAAAAAATCCCTAAGCCGCGCAGTCACAATTTCAGCAAAAATCTGACGTTCTGCAATTCACTCAGAAATGGTGCCAAACTGTTGCAAACGATCGACTGAAAGCTTTTTCGGTGGAAACAGATGGGTTTTTATCATGGGAAACAGAATTAGCCCTCGACGTCTGAACACCTTTTTTTGAAAAAATCCCTAAGCCGCGCGGTCACAATTTCAGCAAAAATCTGACGTTCTGCAATTCACTCAGAAATGGTGCCAAACTGTTGCAAACGATCCTCTGAAAGCTTTTTCGGTGGAAACAGATGGGTTTTTATCATGGGAAACAGAATTAGCCCTCGATGTCTGAACACCTTTTTTTGAAAAAATCCCTAAGCCGCGCGGTCACAATTTCAGCAAAAATCTGACTTTCTGCAATTCACTCAGAAATGGTGCCAAACTGTTGCAAACGATCGACTGAAAGCTTTTTCGGTGGAAACAGATGGGTTTTTATCATGGGAAACAGAATTAGCCCTCGACGTCGGAACCCCTTTTTTTGAAAAAATCCCTAAGCCGCGCTGTCACAATATCAGCAAAAATCTGACGTTCTGCAATTCACTCAGAAATGTTGCCAAACTGTTGCAAACGAGCCCCTGAAAGCTTTTTCGGTGGAAACAGATGGGTTTGTATCATGGGAAACAGAATTAGCCCACGACGTCTGAGCACCTTTTTTTGAAAAAATCCCTCAGCCGCGCGGTCACAATTTCAGCAAAAATCTGACGTTCTGCAATTCACTCAGAAATGGTGCCAAACTGTTGCAAACGATCCTCTGAAAGCTTTTTCGGTGGAAACAGATGGGTTTTTATCATGGGAAACAGAATTAGCCCTCGATGTCTGAACACCTTTTTTTGAAAAAATCCCTAAGCCGCGCGGTCACAATTTCAGCAAAAATCTGACTTTCTGCAATTCACTCAGAAATGGTGCCAAACTGTTGCAAACGATCGACTGAAAGCTTTTTCGGTGGAAACAGATGGGTTTTTATCATGGGAAACAGAATTAGCCCTCGACGTCGGAACCCCTTTTTTTGAAAAAATCCCTAAGCCGCGCGGTCACAATATCAGCAAAAATCTGACGTTCTGCAATTCACTCAGAAATGTTGCCAAACTGCTGCAAACGAGCCCCTGAAAGCTTTTTCGGTGGAAACAGATGGATTTGTATCATGGGAAACAGAATTAGCCCACGACGTCTGAGCACCTTTTTTTGAAAAAATCCCTCAGCCGCGCGGTCACAATTTCAGCAAAAATCTGACGTTCTGCAATTCACTCAGAAATGGTGCCAAACTGTTGCAAACGATCCCCTGAAAGCTTTTTCGGTGAAAACAGATGGGTTTGTATCATGGTAAACAGAATTAGCCCTAGATGTCTGAACACCTTTTTTTGAAAAAATCCCAAAGCCGCCCGGTCACAATTTCAGCAAAAATCTGACGTTCTGCAATTCACTCAGAAATGGTGCCAAACTGTTGCAAACGATCAACTGAAAGCTTTTTCGGTGAAAACAGATGGGTTTTTATCATGGGAAACAGAATTCGCCCTCGACGTCTCAACAACTTTTTTTGAAAAAATCCCTAAGCCGCGCGGTCACAATATCAGCAAAAATCTGACGTTCTGCAATTCACTCAGAAATGTTGCCAAACTGTTGCAAACGATCCCCTGAAAGCTTTTTCGGTGAAAACAGATGGGTTTGTATCATGGTAAACAGAATTAGCCCTAGACGTCTGAACACCTTTTTTTGAAAAAATCCCAAAGCCGCCCGGTCACAATTTCAGCAAAAATCTGACGTTCTGCAATTCACTCAGAAATGGTGCCAAACTGTTGCAAACGATCAACTGAAAGCTTTTTCGGTGAAAACAGATGGGTTTTTATCATGGGAAACAGAATTCGCCCTCGACGTCTGAACACCTTTTTTTGAAAATATCCCTAAGCCGCGCGGTCACAATTTCAGCAAAAATCTGACTTTCTGCAATTGACTCAGAAATGGTGCCAAATTGTTGCAAACGATCGACTGAAAGCTTTTTCGGTGGAAACAGATGGGTTTTTATCATGGGAAACAGAATTAGCCCTCGACGTCTGAACAACTTTTTTTGAAAAAATCCCTAAGCCGCGCGGTCACAATTTCAGCAAAAATCTGACGTTCTGCAATTCACTCAGAAATGGTGCCAAACTGTTGCAAACGATCCCCTGAAAGCTTTTTTGGTGAAAACAGATGGGTTTTTATCATGGGAAACAGAATTAGCCCTCGACATCTGAACAACTTTTTTTGAAAAAATCCCTAAGCCGCGCGGTCACAATTTCAGCAAAAATCTGACGTTCTGCAATTCACTCAGAAATGGTGCCAAACTGTTGCAAACGATCCTCTGAAAGCTTTTTCGGTGGAAACAGATGGGTTTGTATCATGGGAAACAGAATTAGCCCACGACGTCTGAGCACCTTTTTTTGAAAAAATCCCTCAGCCGCGCGGTCACAATTTCAGCAAAAATCTGACGTTCTGCAATTCACTCAGAAATGGTGCCAAACTGTTGCAAACGATCCCCTGAAAGCTTTTTCGGTGAAAACAGATGGGTTTGTATCATGGTAAACAGAATTAGCCCTAGATGTCTGAACACCTTTTTTTGAAAAAATCCCAAAGCCGCCCGGTCACAATTTCAGCAAAAATCTGACGTTCTGCAATTCACTCAGAAATGGTGCCAAACTGTTGCAAACGATCAACTGAAAGCTTTTTCGGTGAAAACAGATGGGTTTTTATCATGGGAAACAGAATTCGCCCTCGATGTCTGAACACCTTTTTTTGAAAATATCCCTAAGCCGCGCGGTCACAATTTCAGCAAAAATCTGACTTTCTGCAATTGACTCAGAAATGGTGCCAAATTGTTGCAAACGATCGACTGAAAGCTTTTTCGGTGGAAACAGATGGGTTTTTATCATGGGAAACAGAATTAGCCCTCGACGTCTGAACAACTTTTTTTGAAAAAATCCCTAAGCCGCGCGGTCACAATTTCAGCAAAAATCTGACGTTCTGCAATTCACTCAGAAATGGTGCCAAACTGTTGCAAACGATCCCCTGAAAGCTTTTTTGGTGAAAACAGATGGGTTTTTATCATGGGAAACAGAATTAGCCCTCGACATCTGAACAACTTTTTTTGAAAAAATCCCTAAGCCGCGCGGTTACAATTTCAGCAAAAATCTGACGTTCTGCAATTCACTCAGAAATGGTGCCAAACTGTTGCAAACGATCCTCTGAAAGCTTTTTCGGTGAAAACAGATGGGTTTTTATCATGGGAAACAGAATTAGCCGTCGACGTCTGAACACCTTTTTTTGAAAAAATCCCTAAGCCGCGCGGTCACAATTTCAGCAAAAATCTGACTTTCTGCAATTGACTCAGAAATGGTGCCAAATTGTTGCAAACGATCGACTGAAAGCTTTCCCGGTGGAAACAGATGGGATTTTATCATGGGAAACAGAATTAGCCCTCGACATCTGAACAACTTTTTTTGAAAAAATCCCTAAGGCGCGCGGTCACAATTTCAGCAAAAATCTGACGTTCTGCAATTCACTCAGAAATGGTGCCAAACTGTTGCAAACGATCAACTGAAAGCTTTTTCGGTGAAAACAGATGGGTTTTTATCATGGGAAACAGAATTCGCCCTTGATGTCTGAACACCTTTTTTTGAAAATATCCCTAAGCCGCGCGGTCACAATTTCAGCAAAAATCTGACTTTCTGCAATTGACTCAGAAATGGTGCCAAATTGTTGCAAACGATCGACTGAAACCTTTTTCGGTGGAAACAGATGGGTTTTTATCATGGGAAACAGAATTAGCCCTCGACGTCTGAACACCTTTTTTTGAAAAAATCCCTAAGCCGCGCGGTCACAATTTCAGCAAAAATCTGACGTTCTGCAATTCACTCAGAAATGGTGCCAAACTGTTGCAAACGATCCCCTGAAAGCTTTTTCGGTGAAAACAGATGGGTTTTTATCATGGGAAACAGAATTAGCCCTCGACATCTGAACAACTTTTTTTGAAAAAATCCCTAAGCCGCGCGGTCACAATTTCAGCAAAAATCTGACGTTCTGCAATTCACTCAGAAATGGTGCCAAACTGTTGCAAACGATCCTCTGAAAGCTTTTTCGGTGGAAACAGATGGGTTTTTATCATGGGAAACAGAATTAGCCCTCGACGTCTGAACACCTTTTTTTGAAAAAATCCCTAAGCCGCGCGGTCACAATTTCAGCAAAAATCTGACGTTCTGCAATTCACTCAGAAATGGTGCCAAACTGTTGCAAACGATCCCCTGAAAGCTTTTTCGGTGGAAACAGATGGGTTTGTATCATGGGAAACAGAATTAGCCCACGACGTCTGAGCACCTTTTTTTGAAAAAATCCCTAAGCCGCGCGGTCACAATATCAGCAAAAATCTGACTTTCTGCAATTCACTCAGAAATGGTGCCAAACTGTTGCAAACGATCGACTGAAAGCTTTTTCGGTGGAAACAGATGGGTTTGTATCATGGGAAACAGAATTAGCCCTCGACGTCTCAACAACTTTTTTTGAAAAAATCCCTAAGCCGCGCGGTCACAATTTCAGCAAAAATCTGACGTTCTGCAATTCACTCAGAAATCGTGCCAAACTGTTGCAAACGATCCCCTGAAAGCTTTTTCGGTGAAAACAGATGGGTTTTTATCATGGGAAACAGAATTAGCCCTCGACATCTGAACAACTTTTTTTGAAAAAATCCCTAAGTCGCGCGGTCACAATTTCAGCAAAAATCTGACGTTCTGCAATTCACTCAGAAATGGTGCCAAACTGTTGCAAACGATCCTCTGAAAGGTTTTTCGGTGGAAACAGATGGGTTTTTATCATGGGAAACAGAATTAGCCCTCGAAGTCTGAACAACTTTTTTTGAAAAAATCCCTAAGCCGCGCGGTCACAATTTCAGCAAAAATCTGACGTTCTGCAATTCACTCAGAAATGGTGCCAAACTGTTGCAAACGATCCTCTGAAAGCTTTTTCGGTGAAAACAGATGGGTTTTTATCATGGGAAACAGAATTCGCCCTAGA
This sequence comes from Podarcis tiliguerta, assembly GCF_965153285.1. NCBI lineage: Eukaryota > Metazoa > Chordata > Lepidosauria > Squamata > Lacertidae > Podarcis > Podarcis tiliguerta. The sequence continues at coordinate 7,230,260 of NC_139543.1, read as the reverse complement.
TGTCTGAGCACCTTTTTTTGAAAAAATCCCTAAGCCGCGCGGTCACAATTTCAGCAAAAATCTGACTTTCTGCAATTGACTCAGAAATGGTGCCAAACTGTTGCAAACGATCGACTGAAAGCTTTCCCGGTGGAAACAGATGGGATTTTATCATGGGAAACAGAATTAGCCCTCGACATCTGAACAACTTTTTTTGAAAAAATCCCTAAGCCGCGCAGTCACAATTTCAGCAAAAATCTGACGTTCTGCAATTCACTCAGAAATGGTGCCAAACTGTTGCAAACGATCGACTGAAAGCTTTTTCGGTGGAAACAGATGGGTTTTTATCATGGGAAAGAGAATTAGCCCTCGACGTCTGAACACCTTTTTTTGAAAAAATCCCTAAGCCGCGCGGTCACAATTTCAGCAAAAATCTGACGTTCTGCAATTCACTCAGAAATGGTGCCAAACTGTTGCAAACGATCCTCTGAAAGCTTTTTCGGTGGAAACAGATGGGTTTTTATCATGGGAAACAGAATTAGCCCTCGATGTCTGAACACCTTTTTTTGAAAAAATCCCTAAGCCGCGCGGTCACAATTTCAGCAAAAATCTGACTTTCTGCAATTCACTCAGAAATGGTGCCAAACTGTTGCAAACGATCGACTGAAAGCTTTTTCGGTGGAAACAGATGGGTTTTTATCATGGGAAACAGAATTAGCCCTCGACGTCGGAACCCCTTTTTTTGAAAAAATCCCTAAGCCGCGCGGTCACAATATCAGCAAAAATCTGACGTTCTGCAATTCACTCAGAAATGTTGCCAAACTGTTGCAAACGAGCCCCTGAAAGCTTTTTCGGTGGAAACAGATGGGTTTGTATCATGGGAAACAGAATTAGCCCACGACGTCTGAGCACCTTTTTTTGAAAAAATCCCTCAGCCGCGCGGTCACAATTTCAGCAAAAATCTGACGTTCTGCAATTCACTCAGAAATGGTGCCAAACTGTTGCAAACGATCCTCTGAAAGCTTTTTCGGTGGAAACAGATGGGTTTTTATCATGGGAAACAGAATTAGCCCTCGATGTCTGAACACCTTTTTTTGAAAAAATCCCTAAGCCGCGCGGTCACAATTTCAGCAAAAATCTGACTTTCTGCAATTCACTCAGAAATGGTGCCAAACTGTTGCAAACGATCGACTGAAAGCTTTTTCGGTGGAAACAGATGGGTTTTTATCATGGGAAACAGAATTAGCCCTCGACGTCGGAACCCCTTTTTTTGAAAAAATCCCTAAGCCGCGCGGTCACAATATCAGCAAAAATCTGACGTTCTGCAATTCACTCAGAAATGTTGCCAAACTGTTGCAAACGAGCCCCTGAAAGCTTTTTCGGTGGAAACAGATGGGTTTGTATCATGGGAAACAGAATTAGCCCACGACGTCTGAGCACCTTTTTTTGAAAAAATCCCTCAGCCGCGCGGTCACAATTTCAGCAAAAATCTGACGTTCTGCAATTCACTCAGAAATGGTGCCAAACTGTTGCAAACGATCCCCTGAAAGCTTTTTCGGTGAAAACAGATGGGTTTGTATCATGGTAAACAGAATTAGCCCTAGATGTCTGAACACCTTTTTTTGAAAAAATCCCAAAGCCGCCCGGTCACAATTTCAGCAAAAATCTGACGTTCTGCAATTCACTCAGAAATCGTGCCAAACTGTTGCAAACGATCCCCTGAAAGCTTTTTCGGTGAAAACAGATGGGTTTGTATCATGGTAAACAGAATTAGCCCTCGACGTCTCAACAACTTTTTTTGAAAAAATCCCTAAGCCGCGCGGTCACAATTTCAGCAAAAATCTGACGTTATGCAATTCACTCAGAAATCGTGCCAAACTGTTGCAAACGATCCCCTGAAAGCTTTTTCGGTGAAAACAGATGGGTTTTTATCATGGGAAACAGAATTAGCCCTCGACATCTGAACAACTTTTTTTGAAAAAATCCCTAAGCCGCGCGGTCACAATTTCAGCAAAAATCTGACGTTCTGCAATTCACTCAGAAATGGTGCCAAACTGTTGCAAACGATCCTCTGAAAGGTTTTTCGGTGGAAACAGATGGGTTTTTATCATGGGAAACAGAATTAGCCCTCGAAGTCTGAACAACTTTTTTTGAAAAAATCCCTAAGCCGCGCGGTCACAATTTCAGCAAAAATCTGACGTTCTGCAATTCACTCAGAAATGGTGCCAAACTTTTGCAAACGATCCTCTGAAAGCTTTTCGGTGAAAACAGATGGGTTTTTATCATGGGAAACAGAATTCGCCCTAGATGTCTGAGCACCTTTTTTTGAAAAAATCCCTAAGCCGCGCGGTCACAATTTCAGCAAAAATCTGACTTTCTGCAATTGACTCAGAAATGGTGCCAAATTGTTGCAAACGATCGACTGAAAGCTTTCCCGGTGGAAACAGATGGGATTTTATCATGGGAAACAGAATTAGCCCTCGACATCTGAACAACTTTTTTTGAAAAAATCCCTAAGCCGCGCAGTCACAATTTCAGCAAAAATCTGACGTTCTGCAATTCACTCAGAAATGGTGCCAAACTGTTGCAAACGATCGACTGAAAGCTTTTTCGGTGGAAACAGATGGGTTTTTATCATGGGAAACAGAATTAGCCCTCGACGTCTGAACACCTTTTTTTGAAAAAATCCCTAAGCCGCGCGGTCACAATTTCAGCAAAAATCTGACGTTCTGCAATTCACTCAGAAATGGTGCCAAACTGTTGCAAACGATCCTCTGAAAGCTTTTTCGGTGGAAACAGATGGGTTTTTATCATGGGAAACAGAATTAGCCCTCGATGTCTGAACACCTTTTTTTGAAAAAATCCCTAAGCCGCGCGGTCACAATTTCAGCAAAAATCTGACTTTCTGCAATTCACTCAGAAATGGTGCCAAACTGTTGCAAACGATCGACTGAAAGCTTTTTCGGTGGAAACAGATGGGTTTTTATCATGGGAAACAGAATTAGCCCTCGACGTCGGAACCCCTTTTTTTGAAAAAATCCCTAAGCCGCGCGGTCACAATATCAGCAAAAATCTGACGTTCTGCAATTCACTCAGAAATGTTGCCAAACTGTTGCAAACGAGCCCCTGAAAGCTTTTTCGGTGGAAACAGATGGGTTTGTATCATGGGAAACAGAATTAGCCCACGACGTCTGAGCACCTTTTTTTGAAAAAATCCCTCAGCCGCGCGGTCACAATTTCAGCAAAAATCTGACGTTCTGCAATTCACTCAGAAATGGTGCCAAACTGTTGCAAACGATCCTCTGAAAGCTTTTTCGGTGGAAACAGATGGGTTTTTATCATGGGAAACAGAATTAGCCCTCGACGTCGGAACCCCTTTTTTTGAAAAAATCCCTAAGCCGCGCGGTCACAATATCAGCAAAAATCTGACGTTCTGCAATTCACTCAGAAATGTTGCCAAACTGCTGCAAACGAGCCCCTGAAAGCTTTTTCGGTGGAAACAGATGGATTTGTATCATGGGAAACAGAATTAGCCCACGACGTCTGAGCACCTTTTTTTGAAAAAATCCCTCAGCCGCGCGGTCACAATTTCAGCAAAAATCTGACGTTCTGCAATTCACTCAGAAATGGTGCCAAACTGTTGCAAACGATCCCCTGAAAGCTTTTTCGGTGAAAACAGATGGGTTTGTATCATGGTAAACAGAATTAGCCCTAGATGTCTGAACACCTTTTTTTGAAAAAATCCCAAAGCCGCCCGGTCACAATTTCAGCAAAAATCTGACGTTCTGCAATTCACTCAGAAATGGTGCCAAACTGTTGCAAACGATCAACTGAAAGCTTTTTCGGTGAAAACAGATGGGTTTTTATCATGGGAAACAGAATTCGCCCTCGATGTCTGAACACCTTTTTTTGAAAATATCCCTAAGCCGCGCGGTCACAATTTCAGCAAAAATCTGACTTTCTGCAATTGACTCAGAAATGGTGCCAAATTGTTGCAAACGATCGACTGAAAGCTTTTTCGGTGGAAACAGATGGGTTTTTATCATGGGAAACAGAATTAGCCCTCGACGTCTGAACAACTTTTTTTGAAAAAATCCCTAAGCCGCGCGGTCACAATTTCAGCAAAAATCTGACGTTCTGCAATTCACTCAGAAATGGTGCCAAACTGTTGCAAACGATCCCCTGAAAGCTTTTTCGGTGAAAACAGATGGGTTTTTATCATGGGAAACAGAATTAGCCCTCGACATCTGAACAACTTTTTTTGAAAAAATCCCTAAGCCGCGCGGTCACAATTTCAGCAAAAATCTGACGTTCTGCAATTCACTCAGAAATGGTGCCAAACTGTTGCAAACGATCCTCTGAAAGGTTTTTCGGTGGAAACAGATGGGTTTTTATCATGGGAAACAGAATTAGCCCTCGAAGTCTGAACAACTTTTTTTGAAAAAATCCCTAAGCCGCGCGGTCACAATTTCAGCAAAAATCTGACGTTCTGCAATTCACTCAGAAATGGTGCCAAACTGTTGCAAACGATCCTCTGAAAGCTTTTTCGGTGAAAACAGATGGGTTTTTATCATGGGAAACAGAATTCGCCCTAGATGTCTGAGCACCTTTTTTTGAAAAAATCCCTAAGCCGCGCGGTCACAATTTCAGCAAAAATCTGACTTTCTGCAATTGACTCAGAAATGGTGCCAAACTGTTGCAAACGATCGACTGAAAGCTTTCCCGGTGGAAACAGATGGGATTTTATCATGGGAAACAGAATTAGCCCTCGACATCTGAACAACTTTTTTTGAAAAAATCCCTAAGCCGCGCAGTCACAATTTCAGCAAAAATCTGACGTTCTGCAATTCACTCAGAAATGGTGCCAAACTGTTGCAAACGATCGACTGAAAGCTTTTTCGGTGGAAACAGATGGGTTTTTATCATGGGAAACAGAATTAGCCCTCGACGTCTGAACACCTTTTTTTGAAAAAATCCCTAAGCCGCGCGGTCACAATTTCAGCAAAAATCTGACGTTCTGCAATTCACTCAGAAATGGTGCCAAACTGTTGCAAACGATCCTCTGAAAGCTTTTTCGGTGGAAACAGATGGGTTTTTATCATGGGAAACAGAATTAGCCCTCGATGTCTGAACACCTTTTTTTGAAAAAATCCCTAAGCCGCGCGGTCACAATTTCAGCAAAAATCTGACTTTCTGCAATTCACTCAGAAATGGTGCCAAACTGTTGCAAACGATCGACTGAAAGCTTTTTCGGTGGAAACAGATGGGTTTTTATCATGGGAAACAGAATTAGCCCTCGACGTCGGAACCCCTTTTTTTGAAAAAATCCCTAAGCCGCGCGGTCACAATATCAGCAAAAATCTGACGTTCTGCAATTCACTCAGAAATGTTGCCAAACTGTTGCAAACGAGCCCCTGAAAGCTTTTTCGGTGGAAACAGATGGGTTTGTATCATGGGAAACAGAATTAGCCCACGACGTCTGAGCACCTTTTTTTGAAAAAATCCCTCAGCCGCGCGGTCACAATTTCAGCAAAAATCTGACGTTCTGCAATTCACTCAGAAATGGTGCCAAACTGTTGCAAACGATCCCCTGAAAGCTTTTTCGGTGAAAACAGATGGGTTTGTATCATGGTAAACAGAATTAGCCCTAGATGTCTGAACACCTTTTTTTGAAAAAATCCCAAAGCCGCCCGGTCACAATTTCAGCAAAAATCTGACTTTCTGCAATTCACTCAGAAATCGTGCCAAACTGTTGCAAACGATCCCCTGAAAGCTTTTTCGGTGAAAACAGATGGGTTTGTATCATGGTAAACAGAATTAGCCCTCGACGTCTCAACAACTTTTTTTGAAAAAATCCCTAAGCCGCGCGGTCACAATTTCAGCAAAAATCTGACGTTCTGCAATTCACTCAGAAATCGTGCCAAACTGTTGCAAACGATCCCCTGAAAGCTTTTTCGGTGAAAACAGATGGGTTTTTATCATGGGAAACAGAATTAGCCCTCGACATCTGAACACCTTTTTTTGAAAAAATCCCTAAGCCGCGCGGTCACAATTTCAGCAAAAATCTGACGTTCTGCAATTCACTCAGAAATGGTGCCAAACTGTTGCAAACGATCCTCTGAAAGGTTTTTCGGTGGAAACAGATGGGTTTTTATCATGGGAAACAGAATTAGCCCTCGACGTCTGAACAACTTTTTTTGAAAAAATCCCTAAGCCGCGCGGTCACAATTTCAGCAAAAATCTGACGTTCTGCAATTCACTCAGAAATGGTGCCAAACTGTTGCAAACGATCCTCTGAAAGCTTTTTCGGTGAAAACAGATGGGTTTTTATCATGGGAAACAGAATTCGCCCTAGATGTCTGAGCACCTTTTTTTGAATAAATCCCTAAGCCGCGCGGTCACAATTTCAGCAAAAATCTGACTTTCTGCAATTGACTCAGAAATGGTGCCAAACTGTTGCAAACGATCGACTGAAAGCTTTCCCGGTGGAAACAGATGGGATTTTATCATGGGAAACAGAATTAGCCCTCGACATCTGAACAACTTTTTTTGAAAAAATCCCTAAGCCGCGCAGTCACAATTTCAGCAAAAATCTGACGTTCTGCAATTCACTCAGAAATGGTGCCAAACTGTTGCAAACGATCGACTGAAAGCTTTTTCGGTGGAAACAGATGGGTTTTTATCGTGGGAAACAGAATTAGCCCTCGACGTCTGAACACCTTTTTTTGAAAAAATCCCTAAGCCGCGCGGTCACAATTTCAGCAAAAATCTGACGTTCTGCAATTCACTCAGAAATGGTGCCAAACTGTTGCAAACGATCCTCTGAAAGCTTTTTCGGTGGAAACAGATGGGTTTTTATCATGGGAAACAGAATTAGCCCTCGATGTCTGAACACCTTTTTTTGAAAAAATCCCTAAGCCGCGCGGTCACAATTTCAGCAAAAATCTGACTTTCTGCAATTCACTCAGAAATGGTGCCAAACTGTTGCAAACGATCGACTGAAAGCTTTTTCGGTGGAAACAGATGGGTTTTTATCATGGGAAACAGAATTAGCCCTCGACGTCGGAACCCCTTTTTTTGAAAAAACCCCTAAGCCGCGCGGTCACAATATCAGCAAAAATCTGACGTTCTGCAATTCACTCAGAAATGTTGCCAAACTGTTGCAAACGAGCCCCTGAAAGCTTTTTCGGTGGAAACAGATGGGTTTGTATCATGGGAAACAGAATTAGCCCACGACGTCTGAGCACCTTTTTTTGAAAAAATCCCTCAGCCGCGCGGTCACAATTTCAGCAAAAATCTGACGTTCTGCAATTCACTCAGAAATGGTGCCAAACTGTTGCAAACGATCCTCTGAAAGCTTTTTCGGTGGAAACAGATGGGTTTTTATCATGGGAAACAGAATTAGCCCTCGATGTCTGAACACCTTTTTTTGAAAAAATCCCTAAGCCGCGCGGTCACAATTTCAGCAAAAATCTGACTTTCTGCAATTCACTCAGAAATGGTGCCAAACTGTTGCAAACGATCGACTGAAAGCTTTTTCGGTGGAAACAGATGGGTTTTTATCATGGGAAACAGAATTAGCCCTCGACGTCGGAACCCCTTTTTTTGAAAAAATCCCTAAGCCGCGCGGTCACAATATCAGCAAAAATCTGACGTTCTGCAATTCACTCAGAAATGTTGCCAAACTGTTGCAAACGAGCCCCTGAAAGCTTTTTCGGTGGAAACAGATGGGTTTGTATCATGGGAAACAGAATTAGCCCACGACGTCTGAGCACCTTTTTTTGAAAAAATCCCTCAGCCGCGCGGTCACAATTTCAGCAAAAATCTGACGTTCTGCAATTCACTCAGAAATGGTGCCAAACTGTTGCAAACGATCCTCTGAAAGCTTTTTCGGTGGAAACAGATGGGTTTTTATCATGGGAAACAGAATTAGCCCTCGATGTCTGAACACCTTTTTTTGAAAAAATCCCTAAGCCGCGCGGTCACAATTTCAGCAAAAATCTGACTTTCTGCAATTCACTCAGAAATGGTGCCAAACTGTTGCAAACGATCGACTGAAAGCTTTTTCGGTGGAAACAGATGGGTTTTTATCATGGGAAACAGAATTAGCCCTCGACGTCGGAACCCCTTTTTTTGAAAAAATCCCTAAGCCGCGCGGTCACAATATCAGCAAAAATCTGACGTTCTGCAATTCACTCAGAAATGTTGCCAAACTGTTGCAAACGAGCCCCTGAAAGCTTTTTCGGTGGAAACAGATGGGTTTGTATCATGGGAAACAGAATTAGCCCACGACGTCTGAGCACCTTTTTTTGAAAAAATCCCTCAGCCGCGCGGTCACAATTTCAGCAAAAATCTGACGTTCTGCAATTCACTCAGAAATGGTGCCAAACTGTTGCAAACGATCCCCTGAAAGCTTTTTCGGTGAAAACAGATGGGTTTGTATCATGGTAAACAGAATTAGCCCTAGATGTCTGAACACCTTTTTTTGAAAAAATCCCAAAGCCGCCCGGTCACAATTTCAGCAAAAATCTGACGTTCTGCAATTCACTCAGAAATCGTGCCAAACTGTTGCAAACGATCCCCTGAAAGCTTTTTCGGTGAAAACAGATGGGTTTGTATCATGGTAAACAGAATTAGCCCTCGACGTCTCAACAACTTTTTTTGAAAAAATCCCTAAGCCGCGCGGTCACAATTTCAGCAAAAATCTGACGTTCTGCAATTCACTCAGAAATCGTGCCAAACTGTTGCAAACGATCCTCTGAAAGCTTTTTCGGTGAAAACAGATGGGTTTTTATCATGGGAAACAGAATTAGCCCTCGACATCTGAACAACTTTTTTTGAAAAAATCCCTAAGCCGCGCGGTCACAATTTCAGCAAAAATCTGACGTTCTGCAATTCACTCAGAAATGGTGCCAAACTGTAGCAAACGATCCTCTGAAAGGTTTTTCGGTGGAAACAGATGGGTTTTTATCATGGGAAACAGAATTAGCCCTCGATGTCTGAACACCTTTTTTTGAAAAAATCCCTAAGCCGCGCGGTCACAATTTCAGCAAAAATCTGACTTTCTGCAATTCACTCAGAAATGGTGCCAAACTGTTGCAAACGATCGACTGAAAGCTTTTTCGGTGGAAACAGATGGGTTTTTATCATGGGAAACAGAATTAGCCCTCGACGTCGGAACCCCTTTTTTTGAAAAAATCCCTAAGCCGCGCGGTCACAATATCAGCAAAAATCTGACGTTCTGCAATTCACTCAGAAATGTTGCCAAACTGTTGCAAACGAGCCCCTGAAAGCTTTTTCGGTGGAAACAGATGGGTTTGTATCATGGGAAACAGAATTAGCCCACGACGTCTGAGCACCTTTTTTTGAAAAAATCCCTCTGCCGCGCGGTCACAATTTCAGCAAAAATCTGACGTTCTGCAATTCACTCAGAAATGGTGCCAAACTGTTGCAAACGATCCCCTGAAAGCTTTTTCGGTGAAAACAGATGGGTTTGTATCATGGTAAACAGAATTAGCCCTAGATGTCTGAACACCTTTTTTTGAAAAAATCCCAAAGCCGCCCGGTCACAATTTCAGCAAAAATCTGACGTTCTGCAATTCACTCAGAAATCGTGCCAAACTGTTGCAAACGATCCCCTGAAAGCTTTTTCGGTGAAAACAGATGGGTTTGTATCATGGTAAACAGAATTAGCCCTCGACGTCTCAACAACTTTTTTTGAAAAAATCCCTAAGCCGCGCGGTCACAATTTCAGCAAAAATCTGACGTTCTGCAATTCACTCAGAAATCGTGCCAAACTGTTGCAAACGATCCCCTGAAAGCTTTTTCGGTGAAAACAGATGGGTTTTTATCATGGGAAACAGAATTAGCCCTCGACATCTGAACACCTTTTTTTGAAAAAATCCCTAAGCCGCGCGGTCACAATTTCAGCAAAAATCTGACGTTCTGCAATTCACTCAGAAATGGTGCCAAACTGTTGCAAACGATCCTCTGAAAGGTTTTTCGGTGGAAACAGATGGGTTTTTATCATGGGAAACAGAATTAGCCCTCGACGTCTGAACAACTTTTTTTGAAAAAATCCCTAAGCCGCGCGGTCACAATTTCAGCAAAAATCTGACGTTCTGCAATTCACTCAGAAATGGTGCCAAACTGTTGCAAACGATCCTCTGAAAGCTTTTTCGGTGAAAACAGATGGGTTTTTATCATGGGAAACAGAATTCGCCCTAGATGTCTGAGCACCTTTTTTTGAAAAAATCCCTAAGCCGCGCGGTCACAATTTCAGCAAAAATCTGACTTTCTGCAATTGACTCAGAAATGGTGCCAAACTGTTGCAAACGATCGACTGAAAGCTTTCCCGGTGGAAACAGATGGGATTTTATCATGGGAAACAGAATTAGCCCTCGACATCTGAACAACTTTTTTTGAAAAAATCCCTAAGCCGCGCAGTCACAATTTCAGCAAAAATCTGACGTTCTGCAATTCACTCAGAAATGGTGCCAAACTGTTGCAAACGATCGACTGAAAGCTTTTTCGCTGGAAACAGATGGGTTTTTATCGTGGGAAACAGAATTAGCCCTCGACGTCTGAACACCTTTTTTTGAAAAAATCCCTAAGCCGCGCGGTCACAATTTCAGCAAAAATCTGACGTTCTGCAATTCACTCAGAAATGGTGCCAAACTGTTGCAAACGATCCTCTGAAAGCTTTTTCGGTGGAAACAGATGGGTTTTTATCATGGGAAACAGAATTCGCCCTCGATGTCTGAACACCTTTTTTTGAAAAAATCCCTAAGCCGCGCGGTCACAATTTCAGCAAAAATCTGACTTTCTGCAATTCACTCAGAAATGGTGCCAAACTGTTGCAAACGATCGACTGAAAGCTTTTTCGGTGGAAACAGATGGGTTTTTATCATGGGAAACAGAATTAGCCCTCGACGTCGGAACCCCTTTTTTTGAAAAAACCCCTAAGCCGCGCGGTCACAATATCAGCAAAAATCTGACGTTCTGCAATTCACTCAGAAATGTTGCCAAACTGTTGCAAACGAGCCCCTGAAAGCTTTTTCGGTGGAAACAGATGGGTTTGTATCATGGGAAACAGAATTAGCCCACGACGTCTGAGCACCTTTTTTTGAAAAAATCCCTCAGCCGCGCGGTCACAATTTCAGCAAAAATCTGACGTTCTGCAATTCACTCAGAAATGGTGCCAAACTGTTGCAAACGATCCTCTGAAAGCTTTTTCGGTGGAAACAGATGGGTTTTTATCATGGGAAACAGAATTAGCCCTCGATGTCTGAACACCTTTTTTTGAAAAAATCCCTAAGCCGCGCGGTCACAATTTCAGCAAAAATCTGACTTTCTGCAATTCACTCAGAAATGGTGCCAAACTGTTGCAAACGATCGACTGAAAGCTTTTTCGGTGGAAACAGATGGGTTTTTATCATGGGAAACAGAATTAGCCCTCGACGTCTCAACACCTTTTTTTGAAAAAATCCCTAAGCCGCGCGGTCACAATTTCAGCAAAAATCTGACGTTCTGCAATTCACTCAGAAATGGTGCCAAACTGTTGCAAACGATCCCCTGAAAGCTTTTTCGGTGGAAACAGATGGGTTTGTATCATGGGAAACAGAATTAGCCCACGACGTCTGAGCACCTTTTTTTGAAAAAATCCCTAAGCCGCGCGGTCACAATATCAGCAAAAATCTGACTTTCTGCAATTCACTCAGAAATGGTGCCAAACTGTTGCAAACGATCCTCTGAAAGGTTTTTCGGTGGAAACAGATGGGTTTTTATCATGGGAAACAGAATTAGCCCTCGACGTCTCAACAACTTTTTTTGAAAAAATCCCTAAGCCGCGCGGTCACAATATCAGCAAAAATCTGACGTTCTGCAATTCACTCAGAAATGTTGCCAAACTGTTGCAAACGAGCCCCTGAAAGCTTTTTCGGTGGAAACAGATGGGTTTGTATCATGGGAAACAGAATTAGCCCACGACGTCTGAGCACCTTTTTTTGAAAAAATCCCTCAGCCGCGCGGTCACAATTTCAGCAAAAATCTGACGTTCTGCAATTCACTCAGAAATGGTGCCAAACTGTTGCAAACGATCCCCTGAAAGCTTTTTCGGTGAAAACAGATGGGTTTGTATCATGGTAAACAGAATTAGCCCTAGATGTCTGAACACCTTTTTTTGAAAAAATCCCAAAGCCGCCCGGTCACAATTTCAGCAAAAATCTGACGTTCTGCAATTCACTCAGAAATGGTGCCAAACTGTTGCAAACGATCAACTGAAAGCTTTTTCGGTGAAAACAGATGGGTTTTTATCATGGGAAACAGAATTCGCCCTCGATGTCTGAACACCTTTTTTTGAAAAAATCCCTAAGCCGCGCGGTCACAATTTCAGCAAAAATCTGACTTTCTGCAATTGACTCAGAAATGGTGCCAAATTGTTGCAAACGATCGACTGAAAGCTTTTTCGGTGGAAACAGATGGGTTTTTATCATGGGAAACAGAATTAGCCCTCGACGTCTGAACAACGTTTTTTGAAAAAATCCCTAAGCCGCGCGGTCACAATTTCAGCAAAAATCTGACGTTCTGCAATTCACTCAGAAATGGTGCCAAACTGTTGCAAACGATCCCCTGAAAGCTTTTTTGGTGAAAACAGATGGGTTTTTATCATGGGAAACAGAATTAGCCCTCGACATCTGAACAACTTTTTTTGAAAAAATCCCTAAGCCGCGCGGTCACAATTTCAGCAAAAATCTGACGTTCTGCAATTCACTCAGAAATGGTGCCAAACTGTTGCAAACGATCCTCTGAAAGCTTTTTCGGTGGAAACAGATGGGTTTTTATCATGGGAAACAGAATTAGCCGTCGACGTCTGAACACATTTTTTTGAAAAAATCCCTAAGCCGCGCGGTCACAATTTCAGCAAAAATCTGACTTTCTGCAATTGACTCAGAAATGGTGCCAAATTGTTGCAAACGATCGACTGAAAGCTTTCCCAGTGGAAACAGATGGGATTTTATCATGGGAAACAGAATTAGCCCTCGACATCTGAACAACTTTTTTTGAAAAAATCCCTAAGCCGCGCGGTCACATTTTCAGCAAAAATCTGACGTTCTGCAATTCACTCAGAAATGGTGCCAAACTGTTGCAAACGATCAACTGAAAGCTTTTTCGGTGAAAACAGATGGGTTTTTATCATGGGAAACAGAATTCGCCCTCGATGTTTGAACACCTTTTTTTGAAAATATCCCTAAGCCGCGCGGTCACAATTTCAGCAAAAATCTGACTTTCTGCAATTGACTCAGAAATGGTGCCAAATTGTTGCAAACGATCGACTGAAAGCTTTTTCGGTGGAAACAGATGGGTTTTTATCATGGGAAACAGAATTAGCCCTCGACGTCTGAACAACTTTTTTTGAAAAAATCCCTAAGCCGCGCAGTCACAATTTCAGCAAAAATCTGACGTTCTGCAATTCACTCAGAAATGGTGCCAAACTGTTGCAAACGATCCCCTGAAAGCTTTTTCGGTGAAAACAGATGGGTTTTTATCATGGGAAACAGAATTAGCCCTCGACATCTGAACAACTTTTTTTGAAAAAATCCCTAAGCCGCGCGGTCACAATTTCAGCAAAAATCTGACGTTCTGCAATTCACTCAGAAATGGTGCCAAACTGTTGCAAATGATCCTCTGAAAGGTTTTTCGGTGGAAACAGATGGGTTTTTATCATGGGAAACAGAATTAGCCCTCGAAGTCTGAACAACTTTTTTTGAAAAAATCCCTAAGCCGCGCGGTCACAATTTCAGCAAAAATCTGACGTTCTGCAATTCACTCAGAAATGGTGCCAAACTGTTGCAAACGATCCTCTGAAAGCTTTTTCGGTGAAAACAGATGGGTTTTTATCATGGGAAACAGAATTCGCCCTAGATGTCTGAGCACCTTTTTTTGAAAAAATCCCTAAGCCGCGCGGTCACAATTTCAGCAAAAATCTGACTTTCTGCAATTGACTCAGAAATGGTGCCAAACTGTTGCAAACGATCGACTGAAAGCTTTCCCGGTGGAAACAGATGGGATTTTATCAAGGGAAACAGAATTAGCCCTCGACATCTGAACAACTTTTTTTGAAAAAATCCCTAAGCCGCGCAGTCACAATTTCAGCAAAAATCTGACGTTCTGCAATTCACTCAGAAATGGTGCCAAACTGTTGCAAACGATCGACTGAAAGCTTTTTCGGTGGAAACAGATGGGTTTTTATCATGGGAAACAGAATTAGCCCTCGACGTCTGAACACCTTTTTTTGAAAAAATCCCTAAGCCGCGCGGTCACAATTTCAGCAAAAATCTGACGTTCTGCAATTCACTCAGAAATGGTGCCAAACTGTTGCAAACGATCCTCTGAAAGCTTTTTCGGTGGAAACAGATGGGTTTTTATCATGGGAAACAGAATTAGCCCTCGATGTCTGAACACCTTTTTTTGAAAAAATCCCTAAGCCGCGCGGTCACAATTTCAGCAAAAATCTGACGTTCTGCAATTCACTCAGAAATGGTGCCAAACTGTTGCAAACGATCGACTGAAAGCTTTTTCGGTGGAAACAGATGGGTTTTTATCATGGGAAACAGAATTAGCCCTCGACGTCGGAACCCCTTTTTTTGAAAAAATCCCTAAGCCGCGCGGTCACAATATCAGCAAAAATCTGACGTTCTGCAATTCACTCAGAAATGTTGCCAAACTGTTGCAAACGAGCCCCTGAAAGCTTTTTCGGTGGAAACAGATGGGTTTGTATCATGGGAAACAGAATTAGCCCACGACGTCTGAGCACCTTTTTTTGAAAAAATCCCTCAGCCGCGCGGTCACAATTTCAGCAAAAATCTGACGTTCTGCAATTCACTCAGAAATGGTGCCAAACTGTTGCAAACGATCCTCTGAAAGCTTTTTCGGTGGAAACAGATGGGTTTTTATCATGGGAAACAGAATTAGCCCTCGATGTCTGAACACCTTTTTTTGAAAAAATCCCTAAGCCGCGCGGTCACAATTTCAGCAAAAATCTGACTTTCTGCAATTCACTCAGAAATGGTGCCAAACTGTTGCAAACGATCGACTGAAAGCTTTTTCGGTGGAAACAGATGGGTTTTTATCATGGGAAACAGAATTAGCCCTCGACGTCGGAACCCCTTTTTTTGAAAAAATCCCTAAGCCGCGCGGTCACAATATCAGCAAAAATCTGACGTTCTGCAATTCACTCAGAAATGTTGCCAAACTGTTGCAAACGAGCCCCTGAAAGCTTTTTCGGTGGAAACAGATGGGTTTGTATCATGGGAAACAGAATTAGCCCACGACGTCTGAGCACCTTTTTTTGAAAAAATCCCTCAGCCGCGCGGTCACAATTTCAGCAAAAATCTGACGTTCTGCAATTCACTCAGAAATGGTGCCAAACTGTTGCAAACGATCCCCTGAAAGCTTTTTCGGTGAAAACAGATGGGTTTGTATCATGGTAAACAGAATTAGCCCTAGATGTCTGAACACCTTTTTTTGAAAAAATCCCAAAGCCGCCCGGTCACAATTTCAGCAAAAATCTGACGTTCTGCAATTCACTCAGAAATCGTGCCAAACTGTTGCAAACGATCCCCTGAAAGCTTTTTCGGTGAAAACAGATGGGTTTGTATCATGGTAAACAGAATTAGCCCTCGACGTCTCAACAACTTTTTTTGAAAAAATCCCTAAGCCGCGCGGTCACAATTTCAGCAAAAATCTGACGTTCTGCAATTCACTCAGAAATCGTGCCAAACTGTTGCAAACGATCCCCTGAAAGCTTTTTCGGTGAAAACACATGGGTTTTTATCATGGGAAACAGAATTAGCCCTCGACATCTGAACAACTTTTTTTGAAAAAATCCCTAAGCCGCGCGGTCACAATTTCAGCAAAAATCTGACGTTCTGCAATTCACTCAGAAATGGTGCCAAACTGTTGCAAACGATCCTCTGAAAGGTTTTTCGGTGGAAACAGATGGGTTTTTATCATGGGAAACAGAATTAGCCCTCGAAGTCTGAACAACTTTTTTTGAAAAAATCCCTAAGCCGCGCGGTCACAATTTCAGCAAAAATCTGACGTTCTGCAATTCACTCAGAAATGGTGCCAAACTGTTGCAAACGATCCTCTGAAAGCTTTTTCGGTGAAAACAGATGGGTTTTTATCATGGGAAACAGAATTCGCCCTAGATGTCTGAGCACCTTTTTTTGAAAAAATCCCTAAGCCGCGCGGTCACAATTTCAGCAAAAATCTGACTTTCTGCAATTGACTCAGAAATGGTGCCAAACTGTTGCAAACGATCGACTGAAAGCTTTCCCGGTGGAAACAGATGGGATTTTATCATGGGAAACAGAATTAGCCCTCGACATCTGAACAACTTTTTTTGAAAAAATCCCTAAGCCGCGCAGTCACAATTTCAGCAAAAATCTGACGTTCTGCAATTCACTCAGAAATGGTGCCAAACTGTTGCAAACGATCGACTGAAAGCTTTTTCGGTGGAAACAACTGGGTTTTTATCATGGGAAACAGAATTAGCCCTCGACGTCTGAACACCTTTTTTTGAAAAAATCCCTAAGCCGCGCGGTCACAATTTCAGCAAAAATCTGACGTTCTGCAATTCACTCAGAAATGGTGCCAAACTGTTGCAAACGATCCTCTGAAAGCTTTTTCGGTGGAAACAGATGGGTTTTTATCATGGGAAACAGAATTAGCCCTCGATGTCTGAACACCTTTTTTTGAAAAAATCCCTAAGCCGCGCGGTCACAATTTCAGCAAAAATCTGACTTTCTGCAATTCACTCAGAAATGGTGCCAAACTGTTGCAAACGATCGACTGAAAGCTTTTTCGGTGGAAACAGATGGGTTTTTATCATGGGAAACAGAATTAGCCCTCGACGTCGGAACCCCTTTTTTTGAAAAAATCCCTAAGCCGCGCGGTCACAATATCAGCAAAAATCTGACGTTCTGCAATTCACTCAGAAATGTTGCCAAACTGTTGCAAACGAGCCCCTGAAAGCTTTTTCGGTGGAAACAGATGGGTTTGTATCATGGGAAACAGAATTAGCCCACGACGTCTGAGCACCTTTTTTTGAAAAAATCCCTCAGCCGCGCGGTCACAATTTCAGCAAAAATCTGACGTTCTGCAATTCACTCAGAAATGGTGCCAAACTGTTGCAAACGATCCTCTGAAAGCTTTTTCGGTGGAAACAGATGGGTTTTTATCATGGGAAACAGAATTAGCCCTCGATGTCTGAACACCTTTTTTTGAAAAAATCCCTAAGCCGCGCGGTCACAATTTCAGCAAAAATCTGACTTTCTGCAATTCACTCAGAAATGGTGCCAAACTGTTGCAAACGATCGACTGAAAGCTTTTTCGGTGGAAACAGATGGGTTTTTATCATGGGAAACAGAATTAGCCCTCGACGTCGGAACCCCTTTTTTTGAAAAAATCCCTAAGCCGCGCGGTCACAATATCAGCAAAAATCTGACGTTCTGCAATTCACTCAGAAATGTTGCCAAACTGTTGCAAACGAGCCCCTGAAAGCTTTTTCGGTGGAAACAGATGGGTTTGTATCATGGGAAACAGAATTAGCCCACGACGTCTGAGCACCTTTTTTTGAAAAAATCCCTCAGCCGCGTGGTCACAATTTCAGCAAAAATCTGACGTTCTGCAATTCACTCAGAAATGGTGCCAAACTGTTGCAAACGATCCCCTGAAAGCTTTTTCGGTGAAAACAGATGGGTTTGTATCATGGTAAACAGAATTAGCCCTAGATGTCTGAACACCTTTTTTTGAAAAAATCCCAAAGCCGCCCGGTCACAATTTCAGCAAAAATCTGACGTTCTGCAATTCACTCAGAAATGGTGCCAAACTGTTGCAAACGATCAACTGAAAGCTTTTTCGGTGAAAACAGATGGGTTTTTATCATGGGAAACAGAATTCGCCCTCGATGTCTGAACACCTTTTTTTGAAAATATCCCTAAGCCGCGCGGTCACAATTTCAGCAAAAATCTGACTTTCTGCAATTGACTCAGAAATGGTGCCAAATTGTTGCAAACGATCGACTGAAAGCTTTTTCGGTGGAAACAGATGGGTTTTTATCATGGGAAACAGAATTAGCCCTCGACGTCTGAACAACTTTTTTTGAAAAAATCCCTAAGCCGCGCGGTCACAATTTCAGCAAAAATCTGACGTTCTGCAATTCACTCAGAAATGGTGCCAAACTGTTGCAAACGATCCCCTGAAAGCTTTTTTGGTGAAAACAGATGGGTTTTTATCATGGGAAACAGAATTAGCCCTCGACATCTGAACAACTTTTTTTGAAAAAATCCCTAAGCCGCGCGGTCACAATTTCAGCAAAAATCTGACGTTCTGCAATTCACTCAGAAATGGTGCCAAACTGTTGCAAACGATCCTCTGAAAGCTTTTTCGGTGGAAACAGATGGGTTTTTATCATGGGAAACAGAATTAGCCGTCGACGTCTGAACACCTTTTTTTGAAAAAATCCTTAAGCCGCGCGGTCACAATTTCAGCAAAAATCTGACTTTCTGCAATTGACTCAGAAATGGTGCCAAATTGTTGCAAACGATCGACTGAAAGCTTTCCCGGTGGAAACAGATGGGATTTTATCATGGGAAACAGAATTAGCCCTCGACATCTGAACAACTTTTTTTGAAAAAATCCCTAAGCCGCGCGGTCACATTTTCAGCAAAAATCTGACGTTCTGCAATTCACTCAGAAATGGTGCCAAACTGTTGCAAACGATCAACTGAAAGCTTTTTCGGTGAAAACAGATGGGTATTTATCATGGGAAACAGAATTCGCCCTCGATGTTTGAACACCTTTTTTTGAAAATATCCCTAAGCCGCGCGGTCACAATTTCAGCAAAAATCTGACTTTCTGCAATTGACTCAGAAATGGTGCCAAATTGTTGCAAACGATCGACTGAAAGCTTTTTCGGTGGAAACAGATGGGTTTTTATCATGGGAAACAGAATTAGCCCTCGACGTCTGAACAACTTTTTTTGAAAAAATCCCTAAGCCGCGCGGTCACAATTTCAGCAAAAATCTGACGTTCTGCAATTCACTCAGAAATGGTGCCAAACTGTTGCAAACGATCCCCTGAAAGCTTTTTCGGTGAAAACAGATGGGTTTTTATCATGGGAAACAGAATTAGCCCTCGACATCTGAACAAATTTTTTTGAAAAAATCCCTAAGCCGCGCGGTCACAATTTCAGCAAAAATCTGACGTTCTGCAATTCACTCAGAAATGGTGCCAAACTGTTGCAAACGATCCTCTGAAAGCTTTTTCGGTGGAAACAGATGGGTTTTTATCATGGGAAACAGAATTAGCCCTCGACGTCTGAACACCTTTTTTTGAAAAAATCCCTAAGCCGCGCGGTCACAATTTCAGCAAAAATCTGACGTTCTGCAATTCACTCAGAAATGGTGCCAAACTGTTGCAAACGATCCCCTGAAAGCTTTTTCGGTGGAAACAGATGGGTTTGTATCATGGGAAACAGAATTAGCCCACGACGTCTGAGCACCTTTTTTTGAAAAAATCCCTAAGCCGCGCGGTCACAATTTCAGCAAAAATCAGACGTTCTGCAATTCACTCAGAAATGGTCCCAAACTGTTGCAAACGATCCTCTGAAAGCTTTTTCGGTGGAAACAGATGGGTTTTTATCATGGGAAACAGAATTAGCCCTCGACGTCTGAACACCTTTTTTTGAAAAAATCCCTAAGCCGCGCGGTCACAATTTCATCAAAAATCTGACGTTCTGCAATTCACTCAGAAATGGTGCCAAACTGTTGCAAACGATCCCCTGAAAGCTTTTTCGGTGGAAACAGATGGGTTTGTATCATGGGAAACAGAATTAGCCCACGACGTCTGAGCACCTTTTTTTGAAAAAATCCCTAAGCCGCGCGGTCACAATATCAGCAAAAATCTGACTTTCTGCAATTCACTCAGAAATGGTGCCAAACTGTTGCAAACGATCGACTGAAAGCTTTTTCGGTGGAAACAGATGGGTTTTTATCATGGGAAACAGAATTAGCCCTCTATGTCGGAACCACTATTTTGGAAAAAATCCCTAAGCCGCGCGGTCACAATATCAGCAAAAATCTGACGTTCTGCAATTCACTCAGAAATGTTGCCAAACTGTTGCAAACGAGCCCCTGAAAGCTTTTTCGGTGGAAACAGATGGGTTTGTATCATGGGAAACAGAATTAGCCCTCGACGTCTCAACAACTTTTTTTGAAAAAATCCCTAAGCCGCGCGGTCACAATTTCAGCAAAAATCTGACGTTCTGCAATTCACTCAGAAATCGTGCCAAACTGTTGCAAACGATCCCCTGAAAGCTTTTTCGGTGAAAACAGATGGGTTTTTATCATGGGAAACAGAATTAGCCCTCGACATCTGAACAACTTTTTTTGAAAAAATCCCTAAGCCGCGCGGTCACAATTTCAGCAAAAATCTGACGTTCTGCAATTCACTCAGAAATGGTGCCAAACTGTTGCAAACGATCCTCTGAAAGGTTTTTCGGTGGAAACAGATGGGTTTTTATCATGGGAAACAGAATTAGCCCTCTATGTCGGAACCACTTTTTTTGAAAAAATCCCTAAGCCGCGCGGTCACAATATCAGCAAAAATCTGACTTTCTGCAATTGACTCAGAAATGGTGCCAAACTGTTGCAAACGATCGACTGAAAGCTTTCCCGGTGGAAACAGATGGGATTTTATCATGGGAAACAGAATTAGCCCTCGACATCTGAACAACTTTTTTTGAAAAAATCCCTAAGCCGCGCAGTCACAATTTCAGCAAAAATCTGACGTTCTGCAATTCACTCAGAAATGGTGCCAAACTGTTGCAAACGATCGACTGAAAGCTTTTTCGGTGGAAACAGATGGGTTTTTATCATGGGAAACAGAATTAGCCCTCGACGTCTCAACAAATTTTTGAAAAAATCCCTAAGCCGCGCGGTCACAATTTCAGCAAAAATCTGACGTTCTGCAATTTACTCAGAAATGGTGCCAAACTGTTGCAAACGATCCTCTGAAAGGTTTTTCGGTGGAAACAGATGGGTTTTTATCATGGGAAACAGAATTAGCCCTCGACGTCTGAACACCTTTTTTTGAAAAAATCCGAAAGCCGCGCGGTCACAATTTCAGCAAAAATCTGACGTTCTGCAATTCACTCAGAAATGGTGCCAAACTGTTGCAAACGATCCTCTGAAAGCTTTTTCGGTGGAAACAGATGGGTTTTTATAATGGGAAACAGAATTAGCCCTCGACGTCTGAACACCTTTTTTTGAAAAAATCCCTAAGCCGCGCGGTCACAATTTCAGCAAAAATCTGACTTTCTGCAATTGACTCAGAAATGGTGCCAAACTGTTGCAAACGATCGACTGAAAGCTTTCCCGGTGGAAACAGATGGGATTTTATCATGGGAAAAAAATTAGCCCTCGACGTCTGAACAACTTTTTTTGAAAAAATCCCTAAGCCGCGCAGTCACAATTTCAGCAAAAATCTGACGTTCTGCAATTCACTCAGAAATGGTGCCAAACTGTTGCAAACGATCGACTGAAAGCTTTTTCGGTGGAAACAGATGGGTTTTTATCATGGGAAACAGAATTAGCCCTCGACGTCTCAACAACTTTTTTTGAAAAAATCCCTAAGCCGCGCGGTCACAATTTCAGCAAAAATCTGACGTTCTGCAATTCACTCAGAAATGGTGCCAAACTGTTGCAAACGATCCCCTGAAAGCTTTTTCGGTGAAAACAGATGGGTTTTTATCATGGGAAACAGAATTAGCCCTCGACATCTGAACAACTTTTTTTGAAAAAATCCCTAAGCCGCGCGGTCACAATATCAGCAAAAATCTGACATTCTGCAATTCACTCAGAAATGGTGCCAAACTGTTGCAAACGATCCTCTGAAAGGTTTTTCGGTGGAAACAGATTTGTTTTTATCATGGGAAACAGAATTAGCCCTCGACGTCTGAACACGTTTTTTTGAAAAAATCCCTAAGCCGCGCGGTCACAATTTCAGCAAAAATCTGACGTTCTGCAATTCACTCAGAAATGGTGCCAAACTGTTGCAAACGATCGACTGAAAGCTTTTTCGGTGAAAACAGATGGGTTTGTATCATGGTAAACAGAATTAGCCCTAGATGTCTGAACACCTTTTTTTGAAAAAATCCCAAAGCCGCCCGGTCACAATTTCAGCAAAAATCTGACGTTCTGCAATTCACTCAGAAATGGTGCCAAACTGTTGCAAACGATCGACTCAAAGCTTTTTCGGTGAAAACAGATGGGTTTTTATCATGGGAAACAGAATTCGCCCTCGATGTCTGAACACCTTTTTTTGAAAATATCCCTAAGCCGCGTGGTCACAATTTCAGCAAAAATCTGACGTTCTGCAATTCACTCAGAAATGGTGCCAAACTGTTGCAAACGATCCCCTGAAAGCTTTTTTGGTGAAAACAGATGGGTTTTTATCATGGGAAACAGAATTAGCCCTCGACATCTGAACAACTTTTTTTGAAAAAATCCGTAAGCCGCGCGGTCAGAATTTCAGCAAAAATCTGACGTTCTGCAATTCACTCAGAAATGGTGCCAAACTGTTGCAAACGATCGACTGAAAGCTTTTTCGGTGGAAACAGATGGGTTTTTATCATGGGAAACAGAATTAGCCCTCGACGTCTCAACACCTTTTTTTGAAAAAATCCCTAAGCGGCGCGGTCACAATTTCAGCAAAAATCTGACGTTCTGCAATTCACTCAGAAATGGTGCCAAACTGTTGCAAACGATCCCCTGAAAGCTTTTTCGGTGGAAACAGATGGGTTTGTATCATGGGAAACAAAATTAGCCCACGACGTCTGAGCACCTTTTTTTGAAAAAATCCCTAAGCCGCGCGGTCACAATATCAGCAAAAATCTGACTTTCTGCAATTCACTCAGAAATGGTGCCAAACTGTTGCAAACGATCCTCTGAAAGGTTTTTCGGTGGAAACAGATGGGTTTTTATCATGGGAAACAGAATTAGCCCTCGACGTCTCAACAACTTTTTTTGAAAAAATCCCTAAGCCGCGCGGTCACAATATCAGCAAAAATCTGACGTTCTGCAATTCACTCAGAAATGTTGCCAAACTGTTGCAAACGAGCCCCTGAAAGCTTTTTCGGTGGAAACAGATGGGTTTGTATCATGGGAAACAGAATTAGCCCACGACGTCTGAGCACCTTTTTTTGAAAAAATCCCTCAGCCGCGCGGTCACAATTTCAGCAAAAATCTGACGTTCTGCAATTCACTCAGAAATGGTGCCAAACTGTTGCAAACGATCCCCTGAAAGCTTTTTCGGTGAAAACAGATGGGTTTGTATCATGGTAAACAGAATTAGCCCTAGATGTCTGAACACCTTTTTTTGAAAAAATCCCAAAGCCGCCCGGTCACAATTTCAGCAAAAATCTGACGTTCTGCAATTCACTCAGAAATGGTGCCAAATTGTTGCAAACGATCGACTGAAAGCTTTTTCGGTGGAAACAGATGGGTTTTTATCATGGGAAACAGAATTAGCCCTCGACGTCTGAACAACGTTTTTTGAAAAAATCCCTAAGCCGCGCGGTCACAATTTCAGCAAAAATCTGACGTTCTGCAATTCACTCAGAAATGGTGCCAAACTGTTGCAAACGATCCCCTGAAAGCTTTTTTGGTGAAAACAGATGGGTTTTTATCATGGGAAACAGAATTAGCCCTCGACATCTGAACAACTTTTTTTGAAAAAATCCCTAAGCCGCGCGGTCACAATTTCAGCAAAAATCTGACGTTCTGCAATTCACTCAGAAATGGTGCCAAACTGTTGCAAACGATCCTCTGAAAGCTTTTTCGGTGGAAACAGATGGGTTTTTATCATGGGAAACAGAATTAGCCGTCGACGTCTGAACACATTTTTTTGAAAAAATCCCTAAGCCGCGCGGTCACAATTTCAGCAAAAATCTGACTTTCTGCAATTGACTCAGAAATGGTGCCAAATTGTTGCAAACGATCGACTGAAAGCTTTCCCAGTGGAAACAGATGGGATTTTATCATGGGAAACAGAATTAGCCCTCGACATCTGAACAACTTTTTTTGAAAAAATCCCTAAGCCGCGCGGTCACATTTTCAGCAAAAATCTGACGTTCTGCAATTCACTCAGAAATGGTGCCAAACTGTTGCAAACGATCAACTGAAAGCTTTTTCGGTGAAAACAGATGGGTTTTTATCATGGGAAACAGAATTCGCCCTCGATGTTTGAACACCTTTTTTTGAAAATATCCCTAAGCCGCGCGGTCACAATTTCAGCAAAAATCTGACTTTCTGCAATTGACTCAGAAATGGTGCCAAATTGTTGCAAACGATCGACTGAAAGCTTTTTCGGTGGAAACAGATGGGTTTTTATCATGGGAAACAGAATTAGCCCTCGACGTCTGAACAACTTTTTTTGAAAAAATCCCTAAGCCGCGCAGTCACAATTTCAGCAAAAATCTGACGTTCTGCAATTCACTCAGAAATGGTGCCAAACTGTTGCAAACGATCCCCTGAAAGCTTTTTCGGTGAAAACAGATGGGTTTTTATCATGGGAAACAGAATTAGCCCTCGACATCTGAACAACTTTTTTTGAAAAAATCCCTAAGCCGCGCGGTCACAATTTCAGCAAAAATCTGACGTTCTGCAATTCACTCAGAAATGGTGCCAAACTGTTGCAAATGATCCTCTGAAAGGTTTTTCGGTGGAAACAGATGGGTTTTTATCATGGGAAACAGAATTAGCCCTCGAAGTCTGAACAACTTTTTTTGAAAAAATCCCTAAGCCGCGCGGTCACAATTTCAGCAAAAATCTGACGTTCTGCAATTCACTCAGAAATGGTGCCAAACTGTTGCAAACGATCCTCTGAAAGCTTTTTCGGTGAAAACAGATGGGTTTTTATCATGGGAAACAGAATTCGCCCTAGATGTCTGAGCACCTTTTTTTGAAAAAATCCCTAAGCCGCGCGGTCACAATTTCAGCAAAAATCTGACTTTCTGCAATTGAATCAGAAATGGTGCCAAACTGTTGCAAACGATCGACTGAAAGCTTTCCCGGTGGAAACAGATGGGATTTTATCAAGGGAAACAGAATTAGCCCTCGACATCTGAACAACTTTTTTTGAAAAAATCCCTAAGCCGCGCAGTCACAATTTCAGCAAAAATCTGACGTTCTGCAATTCACTCAGAAATGGTGCCAAACTGTTGCAAACGATCGACTGAAAGCTTTTTCGGTGGAAACAGATGGGTTTTTATCATGGGAAACAGAATTAGCCCTCGACGTCTGAACACCTTTTTTTGAAAAAATCCCTAAGCCGCGCGGTCACAATTTCAGCAAAAATCTGACGTTCTGCAATTCACTCAGAAATGGTGCCAAACTGTTGCAAACGATCCTCTGAAAGCTTTTTCGGTGGAAACAGATGGGTTTTTATCATGGGAAACAGAATTAGCCCTCGATGTCTGAACACCTTTTTTTGAAAAAATCCCTAAGCCGCGCGGTCACAATTTCAGCAAAAATCTGACTTTCTGCAATTCACTCAGAAATGGTGCCAAACTGTTGCAAACGATCGACTGAAAGCTTTTTCGGTGGAAACAGATGGGTTTTTATCATGGGAAACAGAATTAGCCCTCGACGTCGGAACCCCTTTTTTTGAAAAAATCCCTAAGCCGCGCGGTCACAATATCAGCAAAAATCTGACGTTCTGCAATTCACTCAGAAATGTTGCCAAACTGTTGCAAACGAGCCCCTGAAAGCTTTTTCGGTGGAAACAGATGGGTTTGTATCATGGGAAACAGAATTAGCCCACGACGTCTGAGCACCTTTTTTTGAAAAAATCCCTCAGCCGCGCGGTCACAATTTCAGCAAAAATCTGACGTTCTGCAATTCACTCAGAAATGGTGCCAAACTGTTGCAAACGATCCTCTGAAAGCTTTTTCGGTGGAAACAGATGGGTTTTTATCATGGGAAACAGAATTAGCCCTCGATGTCTGAACACCTTTTTTTGAAAAAATCCCTAAGCCGCGCGGTCACAATTTCAGCAAAAATCTGACTTTCTGCAATTCACTCAGAAATGGTGCCAAACTGTTGCAAACGATCGACTGAAAGCTTTTTCGGTGGAAACAGATGGGTTTTTATCATGGGAAACAGAATTAGCCCTCGACGTCGGAACCCCTTTTTTTGAAAAAATCCCTAAGCCGCGCGGTCACAATATCAGCAAAAATCTGACGTTCTGCAATTCACTCAGAAATGTTGCCAAACTGTTGCAAACGAGCCCCTGAAAGCTTTTTCGGTGGAAACAGATGGGTTTGTATCATGGGAAACAGAATTAGCCCACGACGTCTGAGCACCTTTTTTTGAAAAAATCCCTCAGCCGCCCGGTCACAATTTCAGCAAAAATCTGACGTTCTGCAATTCACTCAGAAATGGTGCCAAACTGTTGCAAACGATCCCCTGAAAGCTTTTTCGGTGAAAACAGATGGGTTTGTATCATGGTAAACAGAATTAGCCCTAGATGTCTGAACACCTTTTTTTGAAAAAATCCCAAAGCCGCCCGGTCACAATTTCAGCAAAAATCTGACGTTCTGCAATTCACTCAGAAATCGTGCCAAACTGTTGCAAACGATCCCCTGAAAGCTTTTTCGGTGAAAACAGATGGGTTTGTATCATGGTAAACAGAATTAGCCCTCGACGTCTCAACAACTTTTTTTGAAAAAATCCCTAAGCCGCGCGGTCACAATTTCAGCAAAAATCTGACGTTCTGCAATTCACTCAGAAATCGTGCCAAACTGTTGCAAACGATCCCCTGAAAGCTTTTTCGGTGAAAACAGATGGGTTTTTATCATGGGAAACAGAATTAGCCCTCGACATCTGAACAACTTTTTTTGAAAAAATCCCTAAGCCGCGCGGTCACAATTTCAGCAAAAATCTGACGTTCTGCAATTCACTCAGAAATGGTGCCAAACTGTTGCAAACGATCCTCTGAAAGCTTTTTCGGTGAAAACAGATGGGTTTTTATCATGGGAAACAGAATTCGCCCTAGATGTCTGAGCACCTTTTTTTGAAAAAATCCCTAAGCCGCGCGGTCACAATTTCAGCAAAAATCTGACTTTCTGCAATTGACTCAGAAATGGTGCCAAACTGTTGCAAACGATCGACTGAAAGCTTTCCCGGTGGAAACAGATGGGATTTTATCATGGGAAACAGAATTAGCCCTCGACATCTGAACAACTTTTTTTGAAAAAATCCCTAAGCCGCGCAGTCACAATTTCAGCAAAAATCTGACGTTCTGCAATTCACTCAGAAATGGTGCCAAACTGTTGCAAACGATCGACTGAAAGCTTTTTCGGTGGAAACAGATGGGTTTTTATCATGGGAAACAGAATTAGCCCTCGACGTCTGAACACCTTTTTTTGAAAAAATCCCTAAGCCGCGCGGTCACAATTTCAGCAAAAATCTGACGTTCTGCAATTCACTCAGAAATGGTGCCAAACTGTTGCAAACGATCCTCTGAAAGCTTTTTCGGTGGAAACAGATGGGTTTTTATCATGGGAAACAGAATTAGCCCTCGATGTCTGAACACCTTTTTTTGAAAAAATCCCTAAGCCGCGCGGTCACAATTTCAGCAAAAATCTGACTTTCTGCAATTCACTCAGAAATGGTGCCAAACTGTTGCAAACGATCGACTGAAAGCTTTTTCGGTGGAAACAGATGGGTTTTTATCATGGGAAACAGAATTAGCCCTCGACGTCGGAACCCCTTTTTTTGAAAAAATCCCTAAGCCGCGCGGTCACAATATCAGCAAAAATCTGACGTTCTGCAATTCACTCAGAAATGTTGCCAAACTGTTGCAAACGAGCCCCTGAAAGCTTTTTCGGTGGAAACAGATGGGTTTGTATCATGGGAAACAGAATTAGCCCACGACGTCTGAGCACCTTTTTTTGAAAAAATCCCTCAGCCGCGCGGTCACAATTTCAGCAAAAATCTGACGTTCTGCAATTCACTCAGAAATGGTGCCAAACTGTTGCAAACGATCCCCTGAAAGCTTTTTCGGTGAAAACAGATGGGTTTTTATCATGGGAAACAGAATTCGCCCTCGATGTCTGAACACCTTTTTTTGAAAATATCCCTAAGCCGCGCGGTCACAATTTCAGCAAAAATCTGACTTTCTGCAATTGACTCAGAAATGGTGCCAAACTGTTGCAAACGATCGACTGAAAGCTTTCCCGGTGGAAACAGATGGGATTTTATCATGGGAAACAGAATTAGCCCTCGACATCTGAACAACTTTTTTTGAAAAAATCCCTAAGCCGCGCAGTCACAATTTCAGCAAAAATCTGACGTTCTGCAATTCACTCAGAAATGGTGCCAAACTGTTGCAAACGATCGACTGAAAGCTTTTTCGGTGGAAACAGATGGGTTTTTATCATGGGAAACAGAATTAGCCCTCGACGTCTGAGCACCTTTTTTTGAAAAAATCCCTCAGCCGCGCGGTCACAATTTCAGCAAAAATCTGACGTTCTGCAATTCACTCAGAAATGGTGCCAAACTGTTGCAAACGATCCTCTGAAAGCTTTTTCGGTGGAAACAGATGGGTTTTTATCATGGGAAACAGAATTAGCCCTCGATGTCTGAACACCTTTTTTTGAAAAAATCCCTAAGCCGCGCGGTCACAATTTCAGCAAAAATCTGACTTTCTGCAATTCACTCAGAAATGGTGCCAAACTGTTGCAAACGATCGACTGAAAGCTTTTTCGGTGGAAACAGATGGGTTTTTATCATGGGAAACAGAATTAGCCCTCGACGTCGGAACCCCTTTTTTTGAAAAAATCCCTAAGCCGCGCGGTCACAATATCAGCAAAAATCTGACGTTCTGCAATTCACTCAGAAATGTTGCCAAACTGTTGCAAACGAGCCCCTGAAAGCTTTTTCGGTGGAAACAGATGGGTTTGTATCATGGGAAACAGAATTAGCCCACGACGTCTGAGCACCTTTTTTTGAAAAAATCCCTCAGCCGCGCGGTCACAATTTCAGCAAAAATCTGACGTTCTGCAATTCACTCAGAAATGGTGCCAAACTGTTGCAAACGATCGACTGAAAGCTTTTTCGGTGGAAACAGATGGGTTTTTATCATGGGAAACAGAATTAGCCCTCGACATCTGAAGAACTTTTTTTTGAAAACATCCCTAAGCCGCGCAGTCACAATTTCAGCAAAAATCTGACGTTCTGCAATTCACTCAGAAATGGTGCCAAACTGTTGCAAACGATCGACTGAAAGCTTTTTCGGTGGAAACAGATGGGTTTTTATCATGGGAAACAGAATTAGCCCTCGACGTCTGAACAACTTTTTTTGAAAAAATCCCTAAGCCGCGCGGTCACAATTTCAGCAAAAATCTGACGTTCTGCAATTCACTCAGAAATGGTGCCAAACTGTTGCAAACGATCCCCTGAAAGCTTTTTCGGTGAAAACAGATGGGTTTTTATCATGGGAAACAGAATTAGCCCTCGACTGGTGGAAACAGATGGGTTTTTATCATGGGAAACAGAATTAGCCCTCGACGTCTGAACACCTTTTTTTGAAAAAATCCCTAAGCCGCGCGGTCACAATTTCAGCAAAAATCTGACGTTCTGCAATTCACTCAGAAATGGTGCCAAACTGTTGCAAACGATCCCCTGAAAGCTTTTTCGGTGGAAACAGATGGGTTTGTATCATGGGAAACAGAATTAGCCCACGACGTCTGAGCACCTTTTTTTGAAAAAATCCCTAAGCCGCGCGGTCACAATATCAGCAAAAATCTGACTTTCTGCAATTCACTCAGAAATGGTGCCAAACTGTTGCAAACGATCCTCTGAAAGGTTTTTCGGTGGAAACAGATGGGTTTTTATCATGGGAAACAGAATTAGCCCTCGACGTCTCAACAACTTTTTTTGAAAAAATCCCTAAGCCGCGCGGTCACAATATCAGCAAAAATCTGACGTTCTGCAATTCACTCAGAAATGTTGCCAAACTGTTGCAAACGAGCCCCTGAAAGCTTTTTCGGTGGAAACAGATGGGTTTGTATCATGGGAAACAGAATTAGCCCACGACGTCTGAGCACCTTTTTTTGAAAAAATCCCTCAGCCGCGCGGTCACAATTTCAGCAAAAATCTGACGTTCTGCAATTCACTCAGAAATGGTGCCAAACTGTTGCAAACGATCCCCTGAAAGCTTTTTCGGTGAAAACAGATGGGTTTGTATCATGGTAAACAGAATTAGCCCTAGATGTCTGAACACCTTTTTTTGAAAAAATCCCAAAGCCGCCCGGTCACAATTTCAGCAAAAATCTGACGTTCTGCAATTCACTCAGAAATGGTGCCAAACTGTTGCAAACGATCGACTCAAAGCTTTTTCGGTGAAAACAGATGGGTTTTTATCATGGGAAACAGAATTCGCCCTCGATGTCTGAACACCTTTTTTTGAAAATATCCCTAAGCCGCGCGGTCACAATTTCAGCAAAAATCTGACTTTCTGCAATTGACTCAGAAATGGTGCCAAATTGTTGCAAACGATCGACTGAAAGCTTTTTCGGTGGAAACAGATGGGTTTTTATCATGGGAAACAGAATTAGCCCTCGACGTCTGAACAACTTTTTTTGAAAAAATCCCTAAGCCGCGCGGTCACAATTTCAGCAAAAATCTGACGTTCTGCAATTCACTCAGAAATGGTGCCAAACTGTTGCAAACGATCCCCTGAAAGCTTTTTTGGTGAAAACAGATGGGTTTTTATCATGGGAAACAGAATTAGCCCTCGACATCTGAACAACTTTTTTTGAAAAAATCCCTAAGCCGCGCGGTCACAATTTCAGCAAAAATCTGACGTTCTGCAATTCACTCAGAAATGGTGCCAAACTGTTGCAAACGATCCTCTGAAAGCTTTTTCGGTGGAAACAGATGGGTTTTTATCATGGGAAACAGAATTAGCCGTCGACGTCTGAACACCTTTTTTTGAAAAAATCCCTAAGCCGCGCGGTCACAATATCAGCAAAAATCTGACGTTCTGCAATTCACTCAGAAATGTTGCCAAACTGTTGCAAACGAGCCCCTGAAAGCTTTTTCGGTGGAAACAGATGGGTTTGTATCATGGGAAACAGAATTAGCCCACGACGTCTGAGCACCTTTTTTTGAAAAAATCCCTCAGCCGCGCGGTCACAATTTCAGCAAAAATCTGACGTTCTGCAATTCACTCAGAAATGGTGCCAAACTGTTGCAAACGATCCCCTGAAAGCTTTTTCGGTGAAAACAGATGGGTTTGTATCATGGTAAACAGAATTAGCCCTAGATGTCTGAACACCTTTTTTTGAAAAAATCCCAAAGCCGCCCGGTCACAATTTCAGCAAAAATCTGACGTTCTGCAATTCACTCAGAAATGGTGCCAAACTGTTGCAAACGATCGACTCAAAGCTTTTTCGGTGAAAACAGATGGGTTTTTATCATGGGAAACAGAATTCGCCCTCGATGTCTGAACACCTTTTTTTGAAAATATCCCTAAGCCGCGCGGTCACAATTTCAGCAAAAATCTGACTTTCTGCAATTGACTCAGAAATGGTGCCAAATTGTTGCAAACGATCGACTGAAAGCTTTTTCGGTGGAAACAGATGGGTTTTTATCATGGGAAACAGAATTAGCCCTCGACGTCTGAACAACTTTTTTTGAAAAAATCCCTAAGCCGCGCGGTCACAATTTCAGCAAAAATCTGACGTTCTGCAATTCACTCAGAAATGGTGCCAAACTGTTGCAAACGATCCCCTGAAAGCTTTTTTGGTGAAAACAGATGGGTTTTTATCATGGGAAACAGAATTAGCCCTCGACATCTGAACAACTTTTTTTGAAAAAATCCCTAAGCCGCGCGGTCACAATTTCAGCAAAAATCTGACGTTCTGCAATTCACTCAGAAATGGTGCCAAACTGTTGCAAACGATCCTCTGAAAGCTTTTTCGGTGGAAACAGATGGGTTTTTATCATGGGAAACAGAATTAGCCGTCGACGTCTGAACACCTTTTTTTGAAAAAATCCCTAAGCCGCGCGGTCACAATTTCAGCAAAAATCTGACTTTCTGCAATTGACTCAGAAATGGTGCCAAATTGTTGCAAACGATCGACTGAAAGCTTTCCCGGTGGAAACAGATGGGATTTTATCATGGGAAACAGAATTAGCCCTCGACATCTGAACAACTTTTTTTGAAAAAATCCCTAAGCCGCGCGGTCACATTTTCAGCAAAAATCTGACGTTCTGCAATTCACTCAGAAATGGTGCCAAACTGTTGCAAACGATCAACTGAAAGCTTTTTCGGTGAAAACAGATGGGTATTTATCATGGGAAACAGAATTCGCCCTCGATGTTTGAACACCTTTTTTTGAAAATACCCCTAAGCCGCGCGGTCACAATTTCAGCAAAAATCTGACTTTCTGCAATTGACTCAGAAATGGTGCCAAATTGTTGCAAACGATCGACTGAAAGCTTTTTCGGTGGAAACAGATGGGTTTTTATCATGGGAAACAGAATTAGCCCTCGACGTCTGAACAACTTTTTTTGAAAAAATCCCTAAGCCGCGCGGTCACAATTTCAGCAAAAATCTGACGTTCTGCAATTCACTCAGAAATGGTGCCAAACTGTTGCAAACGATCCCCTGAAAGCTTTTTCGGTGAAAACAGATGGGTTTTTATCATGGGAAACAGAATTAGCCCTCGACATCATAACAAATTTTTTTGAAAAAATCCCTAAGCCGCGCGGTCACAATTTCAGCAAAAATCTGACGTTCTGCAATTCACTCAGAAATGGTGCCAAACTGTTGCAAACGATCCTCTGAAAGCTTTTTCGGTGGAAACAGATGGGTTTTTATCATGGGAAACAGAATTAGCCCTCGACGTCTGAACACCTTTTTTTGAAAAAATCCCTAAGCCGCGCGGTCACAATTTCAGCAAAAATCTGACGTTCTGCAATTCACTCAGAAATGGTGCCAAACTGTTGCAAACGATCCCCTGAAAGCTTTTTCGGTGGAAACAGATGGGTTTGTATCATGGGAAACAGAATTAGCCCACGACGTCTGAGCACCTTTTTTTGAAAAAATCCCTAAGCCGCGCGGTCACAATATCAGCAAAAATCTGACTTTCTGCAATTCACTCAGAAATGGTGCCAAACTGTTGCAAACGATCGACTGAAAGCTTTTTCGGTGGAAACAGATGGGTTTTTATCATGGGAAACAGAATTAGCCCTCTATGTCGGAACCACTTTTTTTGAAAAAATCCCTAAGCCGCGCGGTCACAATATCAGCAAAAATCTGACGTTCTGCAATTCACTCAGAAATGTTGCCAAACTGTTGCAAACGAGCCCCTGAAAGCTTTTTCGGTGGAAACAGATGGGTTTGTATCATGGGAAACAGAATTAGCCCTCGACGTCTCAACAACTTTTTTTGAAAAAATCCCTAAGCCGCGCGGTCACAATTTCAGCAAAAATCTGACGTTCTGCAATTCACTCAGAAATCGTGCCAAACTGTTGCAAACGATCCCCTGAAAGCTTTTTCGGTGAAAACAGATGGGTTTTTATCATGGGAAACAGAATTAGCCCTCGACATCTGAACAACTTTTTTTGAAAAAATCCCTAAGCCGCGCGGTCACAATTTCAGCAAAAATCTGACGTTCTGCAATTCACTCAGAAATGGTGCCAAACTGTTGCAAACGATCCTCTGAAAGGTTTTTCGGTGGAAACAGATGGGTTTTTATCATGGGAAACAGAATTAGCCCTCTATGTCGGAACCACTTTTTTTGAAAAAATCCCTAAGCCGCGCGGTCACAATATCAGCAAAAATCTGACTTTCTGCAATTGACTCAGAAATGGTGCCAAACTGTTGCAAACGATCGACTGAAAGCTTTCCCGGTGGAAACAGATGGGATTTTATCATGGGAAACAGAATTAGCCCTCGACATCTGAACAACTTTTTTTGAAAAAATCCCTAAGCCGCGCAGTCACAATTTCAGCAAAAATCTGACGTTCTGCAATTCACTCAGAAATGGTGCCAAACTGTTGCAAACGATCGACTGAAAGCTTTTTCGGTGGAAACAGATGGGTTTTTATCATGGGAAACAGAATTAGCCCTCGACGTCTCAACAAATTTTTGAAAAAATCCCTAAGCCGCGCGGTCACAATTTCAGCAAAAATCTGACGTTCTGCAATTTACTCAGAAATGGTGCCAAACTGTTGCAAACGATCCTCTGAAAGGTTTTTCGGTGGAAACAGATGGGTTTTTATCATGGGAAACAGAATTAGCCCTCGACGTCTGAACACCTTTTTTTGAAAAAATCCCAAAGCCGCGCGGTCACAATTTCAGCAAAAATCTGACGTTCTGCAATTCACTCAGAAATGGTGCCAAACTGTTGCAAACGATCCTCTGAAAGCTTTTTCGGTGGAAACAGATGGGTTTTTATAATGGGAAACAGAATTAGCCCTCGACGCCTGAACACCTTTCTTTGAAAAAATCCCTAAGCCGCGCGGTCACAATTTCAGCAAAAATCTGACTTTCTGCAATTGACTCAGAAATGGTGCCAAACTGTTGCAAACGATCGACTGAAAGCTTTCCCGGTGGAAACAGATGGGATTTTATCATGGGGAAAAAATTAGCCCTCGACGTCTGAACAACTTTTTTTGAAAAAATCCCTAAGCCGCGCAGTCACAATTTCAGCAAAAATCTGACGTTCTGCAATTCACTCAGAAATGGTGCCAAACTGTTGCAAACGATCGACTGAAAGCTTTTTCGGTGGAAACAGATGGGTTTTTATCATGGGAAACAGAATTAGCCCTCGACGTCTCAACAACTTTTTTTGAAAAAATCCCTAAGCCGGGCGGTCACAATTTCAGCAAAAATCTGACGTTCTGCAATTCACTCAGAAATGGTGCCAAACTGTTGCAAACGATCCCCTGAAAGCTTTTTCGGTGAAAACAGATGGGTTTTTATCATGGGAAACAGAATTAGCCCTCGACATCTGAACAACTTTTTTTGAAAAAATCCCTAAGCCGCGCGGTCACAATATCAGCAAAAATCTGACATTCTGCAATTCACTCAGAAATGGTGCCAAACTGTTGCAAACGATCCTCTGAAAGGTTTTTCGGTGGAAACAGATTTGTTTTTATCATGGGAAACAGAATTAGCCCTCGACGTCTGAACACGTTTTTTTGAAAAAATCCCTAAGCCGCGCGGTCACAATTTCAGCAAAAATCTGACGTTCTGCAATTCACTCAGAAATGGTGCCAAACTGTTGCAAACGATCGACTGAAAGCTTTTTCGGTGAAAACAGATGGGTTTGTATCATGGTAAACAGAATTAGCCCTAGATGTCTGAACACCTTTTTTTGAAAAAATCCCAAAGCCGCCCGGTCACAATTTCAGCAAAAATCTGACGTTCTGCAATTCACTCAGAAATGGTGCCAAACTGTTGCAAACGATCGACTCAAAGCTTTTTCGGTGAAAACAGATGGGTTTTTATCATGGGAAACAGAATTCGCCCTCGATGTCTGAACACCTTTTTTTGAAAATATCCCTAAGCCGCGCGGTCACAATTTCAGCAAAAATCTGACGTTCTGCAATTCACTCAGAAATGGTGCCAAACTGTTGCAAACGATCCCCTGAAAGCTTTTTTGGTGAAAACAGATGGGTTTTTATCATGGGAAACAGAATTAGCCCTCGACATCTGAACAACTTTTTTTGAAAAAATCCGTAAGCCGCGCGGTCAGAATTTCAGCAAAAATCTGACGTTCTGCAATTCACTCAGAAATGGTGCCAAACTGTTGCAAACGATCCTCTGAAAGCTTTTTCGGTGGAAACAGATGGGTTTTTATCATGGGAAACAGAATTAGCCGTCGACGTCTGAACACCTTTTTTGGAAAAAATCCCTAAGCCGCGCGGTCACAATTTCAGCAAAAATCTGACTTTCTGCAATTGACTCAGAAATGGTGCCAAATTGTTGCAAACGATCGACTGAAAGCTTTCCCGGTGGAAACAGATGGGATTTTATCATGGGAAACAGAATTAGCCCTCGACATCTGAACAACTTTTTTTGAAAAAATCCCTAAGCCGCGCGGTCACAATTTCAGCAAAAATCTGACGTTCTGCAATTCACTCAGAAATGGTGCCAAACTGTTGGAAACGATCAACTGAAAGCTTTTTCGGTGAAAACAGATGGGTTTTTATCATGGGAAACAGAATTCGCCCTTGATGTCTGAACACCTTTTTTTGAAAATATCCCTAAGCCGCGCGGTCACAATTTCAGCAAAAATCTGACTTTCTGCAATTGACTCAGAAATGGTGCCAAATTGTTGCAAACGATCGACTGAAAGCTTTTTCGGTGGAAACAGATGGGTTTTTATCATGGGAAACAGAATTAGCCCTCGACGTCTGAACAACTTTTTTTGAAAAAATCCCTAAGCCGCGCGGTCACAATTTCAGCAAAAATCTGACATTCTGCAATTCACTCAGAAATGGTGCCAAACTGTTGCAAACGATCCCCTGAAAGCTTTTTCGGTGAAAACAGATGGGTTTTTATCATGGGAAACAGAATTAGCCCTCGACATCTGAACAACTTTTTTTGAAAAAATCCCTAAGCCGCGCGGTCACAATTTCAGCAAAAATCTGACGTTCTGCAATTCACTCAGAAATGGTGCCAAACTGTTGCAAACGATCCTCTGAAAGCTTTTTCGGTGGAAACAGATGGGTTTTTATCATGGGAAACAGAATTAGCCCTCGACGTCTGAACACCTTTTTTTGAAAAAATCCCTAAGCCGCGCGGTCACAATTTCAGCAAAAATCTGACGTTCTGCAATTCACTCAGAAATGGTGCCAAACTGTTGCAAACGATCCCCTGAAAGCTTTTTCGGTGGAAACAGATGGGTTTGTATCATGGGAAACAGAATTAGCCCACGACGTCTGAGCACCTTTTTTTGAAAAAATCCCTAAGCCGCGCGGTCACAATATCAGCAAAAATCTGACTTTCTGCAATTCACTCAGAAATGGTGCCAAACTGTTGCAAACGATCGACTGAAAGCTTTTTCGGTGGAAACAGATGGGTTTGTATCATGGGAAACAGAATTAGCCCTCGACGTCTCAACACCTTTTTTTGAAAAAATCCCTAAGCCGCGCGGTCACAATTTCAGGAAAAATCTGACGTTCTGCAATTCACTCAGAAATGGTGCCAAACTGTTGCAAACGATCCTCTGAAAGCTTTTTCGGTGGAAACAGATGGGTTTTTATCATGGGAAACAGAATTAGCCCTCGATGTCTGAACACCTTTTTTTGAAAAAATCCCTAAGCCGCGCGGTCACAATTTCAGCAAAAATCTGACTTTCTGCAATTCACTCAGAAATGGTGCCAAACTGTTGCAAACGATCGACTGAAAGCTT
This sequence comes from Podarcis tiliguerta, assembly GCF_965153285.1. Taxonomy (NCBI): domain Eukaryota; kingdom Metazoa; phylum Chordata; class Lepidosauria; order Squamata; family Lacertidae; genus Podarcis; species Podarcis tiliguerta. The sequence continues at coordinate 7,192,780 of NC_139543.1, read as the reverse complement.
TTTCGGTGGAAACAGATGGGTTTTTATCATGGGAAACAGAATTAGCCCTCGACGTCGGAACCCCTTTTTTTGAAAAAATCCCTAAGCCGCGCGGTCACAATATCAGCAAAAATCTGACGTTCTGCAATTCACTCAGAAATGTTGCCAAACTGTTGCAAACGAGCCCCTGAAAGCTTTTTCGGTGGAAACAGATGGGTTTGTATCATGGGAAACAGAATTAGCCCACGACGTCTGAGCACCTTTTTTTGAAAAAATCCCTCAGCCGCGCGGTCACAATTTCAGCAAAAATCTGACGTTCTGCAATTCACTCAGAAATGGTGCCAAACTGTTGCAAACGATCCTCTGAAAGCTTTTTCGGTGGAAACAGATGGGTTTTTATCATGGGAAACAGAATTAGCCCTCGATGTCTGAACACCTTTTTTTGAAAAAATCCCTAAGCCGCGCGGTCACAATTTCAGCAAAAATCTGACTTTCTGCAATTCACTCAGAAATGGTGCCAAACTGTTGCAAACGATCGACTGAAAGCTTTTTCGGTGGAAACAGATGGGTTTTTATCATGGGAAACAGAATTAGCCCTCGACGTCGGAACCCCTTTTTTTGAAAAAATCCCTAAGCCGCGCGGTCACAATATCAGCAAAAATCTGACGTTCTGCAATTCACTCAGAAATGTTGCCAAACTGTTGCAAACGAGCCCCTGAAAGCTTTTTCGGTGGAAACAGATGGGTTTGTATCATGGGAAACAGAATTAGCCCACGACGTCTGAGCACCTTTTTTTGAAAAAATCCCTCAGCCGCGCGGTCACAATTTCAGCAAAAATCTGACGTTCTGCAATTCACTCAGAAATGGTGCCAAACTGTTGCAAACGATCCCCTGAAAGCTTTTTCGGTGAAAACAGATGGGTTTGTATCATGGTAAACAGAATTCGCCCTCGATGTCTGAACACCTTTTTTTGAAAATATCCCTAAGCCGCGCGGTCACAATTTCAGCAAAAATCTGACTTTCTGCAATTGACTCAGAAATGGTGCCAAATTGTTGCAAACGATCGACTGAAAGCTTTTTCGGTGGAAACAGATGGGTTTTTATCATGGGAAACAGAATTAGCCCTCGACATCTGAACAACTTTTTTTGAAAAAATCCCTAAGCCGCGCGGTCACAATTTCAGCAAAAATCTGACGTTCTGCAATTCACTCAGAAATGGTGCCAAACTGTTGCAAACGATCCCCTGAAAGCTTTTTCGGTGAAAACAGATGGGTTTTTATCATGGGAAACAGAATTAGCCCTCGACATCTGAACAACTTTTTTTGAAAAAATCCCTAAGCCGCGCGGTCACAATATCAGCAAAAATCTGACGTTCTGCAATTCACTCAGAAATGTTGCCAAACTGTTGCAAACGAGCCCCTGAAAGCTTTTTCGGTGGAAACAGATGGGTTTGTATCATGGGAAACAGAATTAGCCCACGACGTCTGAGCACCTTTTTTTGAAAAAATCCCTCAGCCGCGCGGTCACAATTTCAGCAAAAATCTGACGTTCTGCAATTCACTCAGAAATGTTGCCAAACTGTTGCAAACGAGCCCCTGAAAGCTTTTTCGGTGGAAACAGATGGGTTTGTATCATGGTAAACAGAATTAGCCCTAGATGTCTGAACACCTTTTTTTGAAAAAATCCCAAAGCCGCCCGGTCACAATTTCAGCAAAAATCTGACGTTCTGCAATTCACTCAGAAATGGTGCCAAACTGTTGCAAACGATCAACTGAAAGCTTTTTCGGTGAAAACAGATGGGTTTTTATCATGGGAAACAGAATTCGCCCTCGATGTCTGAACACATTTTTTTGAAAATATCCCTAAGCCGCGCGGTCACAATTTCAGCAAAAATCTGACTTTCTGCAATTGACTCAGAAATGGTGCCAAACTGTTGCAAACGATCGACTGAAAGCTTTCCCGGTGGAAACAGATGGGATTTTATCATGGGAAACAGAATTAGCCCTCGACATCTGAACAACTTTTTTTGAAAAAATCCCTAAGCCGCGCAGTCACAATTTCAGCAAAAATCTGACGTTCTGCAATTCACTCAGAAATGGTGCCAAACTGTTGCAAACGATCGACTGAAAGCTTTTTCGGTGGAAACAGATGGGTTTTTATCATGGGAAACAGAATTAGCCCTCGACGTCTCAACAAATTTTTGAAAAAATCCCTAAGCCGCGCGGTCACAATTTCAGCAAAAATCTGACGTTCTGCAATTCACTCAGAAATGGTGCCAAACTGTTGCAAACGATCCTCTGAAAGGTTTTTCGGTGGAAACAGATGGGTTTTTATCATGGGAAACAGAATTAGCCCTCGACGTCTGAACACCTTTTTTTGAAAAAATCCCAAAGCCGCGCGGTCACAATTTCAGCAAAAATCTGACGTTCTGCAATTCACTCAGAAATGGTGCCAAACTGTTGCAAACGATCCTCTGAAAGCTTTTTCGGTGGAAACAGATGGGTTTTTATAATGGGAAACAGAATTAGCCCTCGACGTCTGAACACCTTTTTTTGAAAAAATCCCTAAGCCGCGCGGTCACAATTTCAGCAAAAATCTGACTTTCTGCAATTGACTCAGAAATGGTGCCAAACTGTTGCAAACGATCGACTGAAAGCTTTCCCGGTGGAAACAGATGGGATTTTATCATGGGAAAAAAATTAGCCCTCGACGTCTGAACAACTTTTTTTGAAAAAATCCCTAAGCCGCGCAGTCACAATTTCAGCAAAAATCTGACGTTCTGCAATTCACTCAGAAATGGTGCCAAACTGTTGCAAACGATCCCCTGAAAGCTTTTTCGGTGAAAACAGATGGGTTTTTATCATGGGAAACAGAATTAGCCCTCGACATCTGAACAACTTTTTTTGAAAAAATCCCTAAGCCGCGCGGTCACAATATCAGCAAAAATCTGACGTTCTGCAATTCACTCAGAAATGTTGCCAAACTGTTGCAAACGAGCCCCTGAAAGCTTTTTCGGTGGAAACAGATGGGTTTGTATCATGGGAAACAGAATTAGCCCACGACGTCTGAGCACCTTTTTTTGAAAAAATCCCTCAGCCGCGCGGTCACAATTTCAGCAAAAATCTGACGTTCTGCAATTCACTCAGAAATGGTGCCAAACTGTTGCAAACGATCCCCTGAAAGCTTTTTCGGTGAAAACAGATGGGTTTGTATCATGGGAAACAGAATTAGCCCTAGATGTCTGAACACCTTTTTTTGAAAAAATCCCAAAGCCGCCCGGTCACAATTTCAGCAAAAATCTGACGTTCTGCAATTCACTCAGAAATGGTGCCAAACTGTTGCAAACGATCAACTGAAAGCTTTTTCGGTGAAAACAGATGGGTTTTTATCATGGGAAACAGAATTCGCCCTCGATGTCTGAACACCTTTTTTTGAAAATATCCCTAAGCCGCGCGGTCACAATTTCAGCAAAAATCTGACTTTCTGCAATTGACTCAGAAATGGTGCCAAACTGTTGCAAACGATCGACTGAAAGCTTTCCCGGTGGAAACAGATGGGATTTTATCATGGGAAACAGAATTAGCCCTCGACATCTGAACAACTTTTTTTGAAAAAATCCCTAAGCCGCGCAGTCACAATTTCAGCAAAAATCTGACGTTCTGCAATTCACTCAGAAATGGTGCCAAACTGTTGCAAACGATCGACTGAAAGCTTTTTCGGTGGAAACAGATGGGTTTTTATCATGGGAAACAGAATTAGCCCTCGACGTCTCAACAAATTTTTGAAAAAATCCCTAAGCCGCGCGGTCACAATTTCAGCAAAAATCTGACGTTCTGCAATTCACTCAGAAATGGTGCCAAACTGTTGCAAACGATCCTCTGAAAGGTTTTTCGGTGGAAACAGATGGGTTTTTATCATGGGAAACAGAATTAGCCCTCGACGTCTGAACACCTTTTTTTGAAAAAATCCCTAAGCCGCGCGGTCACAATTTCAGCAAAAATCTGACTTTCTGCAATTGACTCAGAAATGGTGCCAAACTGTTGCAAACGATCGACTGAAAGCTTTCCCGGTGGAAACAGATGGGATTTTATCATGGGAAAAAAATTAGCCCTCGACGTCTGAACAACTTTTTTTGAAAAAATCCCTAAGCCGCCCGGTCACAATTTCAGCAAAAATCTGACGTTCTGCAATTCACTCAGAAATGGTGCCAAACTGTTGCAAACGATCGACTGAAAGCTTTTTCGGTGAAAACAGATGGGTTTTTATCATGGGAAACAGAATTCGCCCTCGATGTCTGAACACCTTTTGTTGAAAATATCCCTAAGCCGCGCGGTCACAATTTCAGCAAAAATCTGACGTTCTGCAATTCACTCAGAAATGGTGCCAAACTGTTGCAAACGATCGACTGAAAGCTTTTTCGGTGGAAACAGATGGGTTTTTATCATGGGAAACAGAATTAGCCCTCTATGTCGGAACCACTTTTTTTGAAAAAATCCCTAAGCCGCGCGGTCACAATTTCAGCAAAAATCTGACGTTCTGCTATTCACTCAGAAATGGTGCCAAACTGTTGCAAACGATCGACTGAAAGCTTTTTCGGTGGAAACAGATGGGTTTTTATCATGGGAAACAGAATTAGCCCTCGACGTCTGAACAACTTTTTTTGAAAAAATCCCTAAGCCGCGCGGTCACAATTTCAGCAAAAATCTGACGTTCTGCAATTCACTCAGAAATCGTGCCAAACTGTTGCAAACGATCCCCTGAAAGCTTTTTCGGTGAAAACAGATGGGTTTTTATCATGGGAAATAGAATTAGCCCTCAACATCTGAACAACTTTTTTTGAAAAAAATCCCTAAGCCGCGTGGTCACAATTTCAGCAAAAATCTGACGTTCTGCAATTCACTCAGAAATGGTGCCAAACTGTTGCAAACGATCCTCTGAAAGGTTTTTCGGTGGAAACAGATTTGTTTTTATCATGGGAAACAGAATTAGCCCTCGACGTCTGAACACGTTTTTTTGAAAAAATCCCTAAGCCGCCCGGTCACAATTTCAGCAAAAATCTGACGTTCTGCTATTCACTCAGAAATGGTGCCAAACTGTTGCAAACGATCGACTGAAAGCTTTTTCGGTGGAAACAGATGGGTTTTTATCATGGGAAACAGAATTAGCCCTCGACGTCTGAACAACTTTTTTTGAAAAAATCCCTAAGCCGCGCGGTCACAATTTCAGCAAAAATCTGACGTTCTGCAATTCACTCAGAAATCGTGCCAAACTGTTGCAAACGATCCCCTGAAAGCTTTTTCGGTGAAAACAGATGGGTTTTTATCATGGGAAATAGAATTAGCCCTCAACATCTGAACAACTTTTTTTGAAAAAAATCCCTAAGCCGCGTGGTCACAATTTCAGCAAAAATCTGACGTTCTGCAATTCACTCAGAAATGGTGCCAAACTGTTGCAAACGATCCTCAGAAAGCTTTTTCGGTGGAAACAGATGGGTTTTTATCATGGGAAAAAGAATTAGCCCTCGACGTCTGAACACCTTTTTTTGAAAAAATCCCTAAGCCGCGCGGTCACAATTTCAGCAAAATCTGACGTTCTGCAATTCACTCAGAGATGGTGCCAAACTGTTGCAAACGATCCCCTGAAAGCTTTTTCGGTGGAAACAGATGGGTTTTTATCATGGTAAACAGAATTAGCCCACGACGTCTGAGCACCTTTTTTTGAATAAATCCCTAAGCCGCGCAGTCACAATATCAGCAAAAATCTGACTTTCTGCAATTCACTCAGAAATGGTGCCAAACTCTTGCAAACGATCGACTGAAAGCTTTTTCGGTGGAAACAGATGGGTTTTTATCATGGGAAACAGAATTCGCCCTAGATGTCTGAGCACCTTTTTTTGAAAAAATCCCTAAGCCGCGCGGTCACAATTTCAGCAAAAATCTGACTTACTGCAATTCACTCAGAAATGGTGCCAAACTGTTGCAAACGATCGACTGAAAGCTTTTTCGGTGGAAACAGATGGGTTTTTATCATGGGAAATAGAATTAGCCCTCGACGTCTCAACAACTTTTTTTGAAAAAATCCCTAAGCCGCGCGGTCACAATTTCAGCAAAAATCTGACGTTCTGCAATTCACTCAGAAATGGTGCCAAACTGTTGCAAACGATCGACTGAAAGCTTTTTCGGTGGAAACAGATGGGTTTTTATCATGGGAAACAGAATTAGCCCTCGACGTCGGAACCCCTTTTTTTGAAAAAATCCCTAAGCCGCGCGGTCACAATATCAGCAAAAATCTGACGTTCTGCAATTCACTCAGAAATGTTGCCAAACTGTTGCAAACGAGCCCCTGAAAGCTTTTTCGGTGGAAACAGATGGGTTTGTATCATGGGAAACAGAATTAGCCCACGACGTCTGAGCACCTTTTTTTGAAAAAATCCCTCAGCCGCGCGGTCACAATTTCAGCAAAAATCTGACGTTCTGCAATTCACTCAGAAATGGTGCCAAACTGTTGCAAACGATCCCCTGAAAGCTTTTTCGGTGAAAACATATGGGTTTGTATCATGGTAAACAGAATTAGCCCTAGATGTCTGAACACCTTTTTTTGAAAAAATCCCAAAGCCGCCCGGTCACAATTTCAGCAAAAATCTGACTTTCTGCAATTCACTCAGAAATGGTGCCAAACTGTTGCAAACGATCAACTGAAAGCTTTTTCGGTGAAAACAGATGGGTTTTTATCATGGGAAACAGAATTCGCCCTCGATGTCTGAACACCTTTTTTTGAAAATATCCCTAAGCCGCGCGGTCACAATTTCAGCAAAAATCTGACTTTCTGCAATTGACTCAGAAATGGTGCCAAATTGTTGCAAACGATCGACTGAAAGCTTTTTCGGTGGAAACAGATGGGTTTTTATCATGGGAAACAGAATTAGCCCTCGACGTCTGAACAACTTTTTTTGAAAAAATCCCTAAGCCGCGCGGTCACAATTTCAGCAAAAATCTGACGTTCTGCAATTCACTCAGAAATGGTGCCAAACTGTTGCAAACGATCCCCTGAAAGCTTTTTCGGTGAAAACAGATGGGTTTTTATCATGGGAAACAGAATTAGCCCTCTATGTCGGAACCACTTTTTTTGAAAAAATCCCTAAGACGCGCGGTCACAATATCAGCAAAAATCTGACGTTCTGCAATTCACTCAGAAATGTTGCCAAACTGTTGCAAACGAGCCCCTGAAAGCTTTTTCGGTGGAAACAGATGGGTTTGTATCATGGGAAACAGAATTAGCCCACGACGTCTGAGCACCTTTTTTTGAAAAAATCCCTCAGCCGCGCGGTCACAATTTCAGCAAAAATCTGACGTTCTGCAATTCACTCAGAAATGGTGCCAAACTGTTGCAAACGATCGACTGAAAGCTTTTTCGGTGGAAACAGATGGGTTTTTATCATGGGAAACAGAATTAGCCCTCGACGTCTCAACAACTTTTTTTGATAAAATCCCTAAGCCGCGCGGTCACAATTTCAGCAAAAATCTGACGTTCTGCAATTCACTCAGAAATCGTGCCAAACTGTTGCAAACGATCCCCTGAAAGCTTTTTCGGTGAAAACAGATGGGTTTTTATCATGTGAAACAGAATTAGCCCTCGACATCTGAACAACTTTTTTTGAAAAAATCCCTAAGCCGCGCGGTCACAATTTCAGCAAAAATCTGACGTTCTGCAATTCACTCAGAAATGGTGCAAAACTGTTGCAAACGATCCTCTGAAAGGTTTTTCGGTGGAAACAGATGGGTTTTTATCATGGGAAAGAGAATTAGCCCTCGACGTCTGAACACCTTTTTTTGAAAAAATCCCTAAGCCGCGCGGTCACAATTTCAGCAAAAATCTGACGTTCTGCAATTCACTCAGAAATGGTGCCAAACTGTTGCAAACGATCCTCTGAAAGCTTTTTCGGTGGAAACAGATGGGTTTTTATCATGGGAAACAGAATTAGCCGTCGACGTCTGAACACCTTTTTTTGATAAAATCCCTAAGCCGCGCGGTCACAATTTCAGCAAAAATCTGACGTTCTGCAATTCACTCAGAAATCGTGCCAAACTGTTGCAAACGATCCCCTGAAAGCTTTTTGGGTGAAAACAGATGGGTTTTTATCATGTGAAACAGAATTAGCCCTCGACATCTGAACAACTTTTTTTGAAAAAATCCCTAAGCCGCGCGGTCACAATTTCAGCAAAAATCTGACGTTCTGCAATTCACTCAGAAATGGTGCAAAACTGTTGCAAACGATCCTCTGAAAGGTTTTTCGGTGGAAACAGATGGGTTTTTATCATGGGAAAGAGAATTAGCCCTCGACGTCTGAACACCTTTTTTTGAAAAAATCCCTAAGCCGCGCGGTCACAATTTCAGCAAAAATCTGACGTTCTGCAATTCACTCAGAAATGGTGCCAAACTGTTGCAAACGATCCTCTGAAAGCTTTTTCGGTGGAAACAGATGGGTTTTTATCATGGGAAACAGAATTAGCCGTCGACGTCTGAACACCTTTTTTTGATAAAATCCCTAAGCCGCGCGGTCACAATTTCAGCAAAAATCTGACGTTCTGCAATTCACTCAGAAATCGTGCCAAACTGTTGCAAACGATCCCCTGAAAGCTTTTTCGGTGAAAACAGATGGGTTTTTATCATGTGAAACAGAATTAGCCCTCGACATCTGAACAACTTTTTTTGAAAAAATCCCTAAGCCGCGCGGTCACAATTTCAGCAAAAATCTGACGTTCTGCAATTCACTCAGAAATGGTGCAAAACTGTTGCAAACGATCCTCTGAAAGGTTTTTCGGTGGAAACAGATGGGTTTTTATCATGGGAAAGAGAATTAGCCCTCGACGTCTGAACACCTTTTTTTGAAAAAATCCCTAAGCCGCGCGGTCACAATTTCAGCAAAAATCTGACGTTCTGCAATTCACTCAGAAATGGTGCCAAACTGTTGCAAACGATCCTCTGAAAGCTTTTTCGGTGGAAACAGATGGGTTTTTATCATGGGAAACAGAATTAGCCGTCGACGTCTGAACACCTTTTTTTGAAAAAATCCCTAAGCCGCGCGGTCACAATTTCAGCAAAAATCTGACGTTCTGCAATTCACTCAGAAATGGTGCCAAACTGTTGCAAACGATCCTCTGAAAGCTTTTTCGGTGGAAACAGATGGGTTTTTATCATGGGAAACAGAATTAGCCGTCGACGTCTGAACACCTTTTTTTGATAAAATCCCTAAGCCGCGCGGTCACAATTTCAGCAAAAATCTGACGTTCTGCAATTCACTCAGAAATCGTGCCAAACTGTTGCAAACGATCCCCTGAAAGCTTTTTCGGTGAAAACAGATGGGTTTTTATCATGTGAAACAGAATTAGCCCTCGACATCTGAACAACTTTTTTTGAAAAAATCCCTAAGCCGCGCGGTCACAATTTCAGCAAAAATCTGACGTTCTGCAATTCACTCAGAAATGGTGCAAAACTGTTGCAAACGATCCTCTGAAAGGTTTTTCGGTGGAAACAGATGGGTTTTTATCATGGGAAAGAGAATTAGCCCTCGACGTCTGAACACCTTTTTTTGAAAAAATCCCTAAGCCGCGCGGTCACAATTTCAGCAAAAATCTGACGTTCTGCAATTCACTCAGAAATGGTGCCAAACTGTTGCAAACGATCCTCTGAAAGCTTTTTCGGTGGAAACAGATGGGTTTTTATCATGGGAAACAGAATTAGCCGTCGACGTCTGAACACCTTTTTTTGATAAAATCCCTAAGCCGCGCGGTCACAATTTCAGCAAAAATCTGACGTTCTGCAATTCACTCAGAAATCGTGCCAAACTGTTGCAAACGATCCCCTGAAAGCTTTTTCGGTGAAAACAGATGGGTTTTTATCATGTGAAACAGAATTAGCCCTCGACATCTGAACAACTTTTTTTGAAAAAATCCCTAAGCCGCGCGGTCACAATTTCAGCAAAAATCTGACGTTCTGCAATTCACTCAGAAATGGTGCAAAACTGTTGCAAACGATCCTCTGAAAGGTTTTTCGGTGGAAACAGATGGGTTTTTATCATGGGAAAGAGAATTAGCCCTCGACGTCTGAACACCTTTTTTTGAAAAAATCCCTAAGCCGCGCGGTCACAATTTCAGCAAAAATCTGACGTTCTGCAATTCACTCAGAAATGGTGCCAAACTGTTGCAAACGATCCTCTGAAAGCTTTTTCGGTGGAAACAGATGGGTTTTTATCATGGGAAACAGAATTAGCCGTCGACGTCTGAACACCTTTTTTTGAAAAAATCCCTAAGCCGCGCGGTCACAATTTCAGCAAAAATCTGACTTTCTGCAATTGACTCAGAAATGGTGCCAAATTGTTGCAAACGATCGACTGAAAGCTTTCCCGGTGGAAACAGATGGGATTTTATCATGGGAAACAGAATTAGCCCTCGACATCTGAACAACTTTTTTTGAAAAAATCCCTAAGCCGCGCGGTCACAATTTCAGCAAAAATCTGACGTTCTGCAATTCACTCAGAAATGGTGCCAAACTGTTGCAAACGATCAACTGAAAGCTTTTTCGGTGAAAACAGATGGGTTTTTATCATGGGAAACAGAATTAGCCCTCGACGTCTGAACACCTTTTTTTGAAAAAATCCCTAAGCCGCGCGGTCACAATTTCAGCAAAAATCTGACGTTCTGCAATTCACTCAGAAATGGTGCCAAACTGTTGCAAACGATCCCCTGAAAGCTTTTTCGGTGGAAACAGATGGGTTTGTATCATGGGAAACAGAATTAGCCCTCGACGTCTCAACAACTTTTTTTGAAAAAATCCCTAAGCCGCGCGGTCACAATTTCAGCAAAAATCTGACGTTCTGCAATTCACTCAGAAATCGTGCCAAACTGTTGCAAACGATCCCCTGAAAGCTTTTTCGGTGAAAACAGATGGGTTTTTATCATGGGAAACAGAATTAGCCCTCGACATCTGAACAACTTTTTTTGAAAAAATCCCTAAGCCGCGCGGTCACAATTTCAGCAAAAATCTGACTTTCTGCAATTCACTCAGAAATGGTGCCAAACTGTTGCAAACGATCCTCTGAAAGGTTTTTCGGTGGAAACAGATGGGTTTTTATCATGGGAAACAGAATTAGCCCTCGAAGTCTGAACACCTTTTTTTGAAAAAATCCCTAAGACGCGCGGTCACAATTTCAGCAAAAATCTGACGTTCTGCAATTCACTCAGAAATGGTGCCAAACTGTTGCAAACGATCCTCTGAAAGCTTTTTCGGTGAAAACAGATGGGTTTTTATCATGGGAAACAGAATTCGCCCTAGATGTCTGAGCACCTTTTTTTGAAAAAATCCCTAAGCCGCGCGGTCACAATTTCAGCAAAAATCTGACTTTCTGCAATTGACTCAGAAATGGTGCCAAACTGTTGCAAACGATCGACTGAAAGCTTTCCCGGTGGAAACAGATGGGATTTTATCATGGGAAACAGAATTAGCCCTCGACATCTGAATAACTTTTTTTGAAAATATCCCTAAGCCGCGCAGTCACAATTTCAGCAAAAATCTGACGTTCTGCAATTCACTCAGAAATGGTGCCAAACTGTTGCAAACGATCGACTGAAAGCTTTTTCGGTGGAAACAGATGGGTTTTTATCATGGGAAACAGAATTAGCCCTCGACGTCTCAACAAATTTTTGAAAAAATCCCTAAGCCGCGCGGTCACAATTTCAGCAAAAATCTGACGTTCTGCAATTCACTCAGAAATGGTGCCAAACTGTTGCAAACGATCCTCTGAAAGGTTTTTCGGTGGAAACAGATGGGTTTTTATCATGGGAAACAGAATTAGCCCTCGACGTCTGAACACCTTTTTTTGAAAAAATCCCTAAGCCGCGCGGTCACAATTTCAGCAAAAATCTGACGTTCTGCAATTCACTCAGAAATGGTGCCAAACTGTTGCAAACGATCCTCTGAAAGCTTTTTCGGTGGAAACAGATGGGTTTTTATCATGGGAAACAGAATTAGCCCTCGACGTCTGAACACCTTTTTTTGAAAAAATCCCTAAGCCGCGCGGTCACAATTTCAGCAAAAATCTGACTTTCTGCAATTGACTCAGAAATGGTGCCAAACTGTTGCAAACGATTGACTGAAAGCTTTCCCGGTGGAAACAGATGGGATTTTATCATGGGAAACAGAATTAGCCCTCGACATCTGAACAACTTTTTTTGAAAAAATCCCTAAGCCGCGCAGTCACAATTTCAGCAAAAATCTGACGTTCTGCAATTCACTCAGAAATGGTGCCAAACTGTTGCAAACGATCGACTGAAAGCTTTTTCGGTGGAAACAGATGGGTTTTTATCATGGGAAACAGAATTAGCCCTCGACGTCTCAACAACTTTTTTTGAAAAAATCCCTAAGCCGCGCGGTCACAATTTCAGCAAAAATCTGACGTTCTGCAATTCACTCAGAAATCGTGCCAAACTGTTGCAAACGATCCCCTGAAAGCTTTTTCGGTGAAAACAGATGGGTTTTTATCATGTGAAACAGAATTAGCCCTCGACATCTGAACAACTTTTTTTGAAAAAATCCCTAAGCCGCGCGGTCACAATTTCAGCAAAAATCTGACGTTCTGCAATTCACTCAGAAATGGTGCAAAACTGTTGCAAACGATCCTCTGAAAGGTTTTTCGGTGGAAACAGATGGGTTTTTATCATGGGAAAGAGAATTAGCCCTCGACGTCTGAACACCTTTTTTTGAAAAAATCCCTAAGCCGCGCGGTCACAATTTCAGCAAAAATCTGACGTTCTGCAATTCACTCAGAAATGGTGCCAAACTGTTGCAAACGATCCTCTGAAAGCTTTTTCGGTGGAAACAGATGGGTTTTTATCATGGGAAACAGAATTAGCCGTCGACGTCTGAACACCTTTTTTTGAAAAAATCCCTAAGCCGCGCGGTCACAATTTCAGCAAAAATCTGACTTTCTGCAATTGACTCAGAAATGGTGCCAAATTGTTGCAAACGATCGACTGAAAGCTTTCCCGGTGGAAACAGATGGGATTTTATCATGGGAAACAGAATTAGCCCTCGACATCTGAACAACTTTTTTTGAAAAAATCCCTAAGCCGCGCGGTCACAATTTCAGCAAAAATCTGACGTTCTGCAATTCACTCAGAAATGGTGCCAAACTGTTGCAAACGATCAACTGAAAGCTTTTTCGGTGAAAACAGATGGGTTTTTATCATGGGAAACAGAATTAGCCCTCGACGTCTGAACACCTTTTTTTGAAAAAATCCCTAAGCCGCGCGGTCACAATTTCAGCAAAAATCTGACGTTCTGCAATTCACTCAGAAATCGTGCCAAACTGTTGCAAACGATCCCCTGAAAGCTTTTTCGGTGGAAACAGATGGGTTTGTATCATGGGAAACAGAATTAGCCCTCGACGTCTCAACAACTTTTTTTGAAAAAATCCCTAAGCCGCGCGGTCACAATTTCAGCAAAAATCTGACGTTCTGCAATTCACTCAGAAATCGTGCCAAACTGTTGCAAACGATCCCCTGAAAGCTTTTTCGGTGAAAACAGATGGGTTTTTATCATGGGAAACAGAATTAGCCCTCGACATCTGAACAACTTTTTTTGAAAAAATCCCTAAGCCGCGCGGTCACAATTTCAGCAAAAATCTGACGTTCTGCAATTCACTCAGAAATGGTGCCAAACTGTTGCAAACGATCCTCTGAAAGGTTTTTCGGTGGAAACAGATGGGTTTTTATCATGGGAAACAGAATTAGCCCTCGAAGTCTGAACACCTTTTTTTGAAAAAATCCCTAAGACGCGCGGTCACAATTTCAGCAAAAATCTGACGTTCTGCAATTCACTCAGAAATGGTGCCAAACTGTTGCAAACGATCCTCTGAAAGCTTTTTCGGTGAAAACAGATGGGTTTTTATCATGGGAAACAGAATTCGCCCTAGATGTCTGAGCACCTTTTTTTGAAAAAATCCCTAAGCCGCGCGGTCACAATTTCAGCAAAAATCTGACTTTCTGCAATTGACTCAGAAATGGTGCCAAACTGTTGCAAACGATCGACTGAAAGCTTTCCCGGTGGAAACAGATGGGATTTTATCATGGGAAACAGAATTAGCCCTCGACATCTGAATAACTTTTTTTGAAAATATCCCTAAGCCGCGCAGTCACAATTTCAGCAAAAATCTGACGTTCTGCAATTCACTCAGAAATGGTGCCAAACTGTTGCAAACGATCGACTGAAAGCTTTTTCGGTGGAAACAGATGGGTTTTTATCATGGGAAACAGAATTAGCCCTCGACGTCTCAACAAATTTTTGAAAAAATCCCTAAGCCGCGCGGTCACAATTTCAGCAAAAATCTGACGTTCTGCAATTCACTCAGAAATGGTGCCAAACTGTTGCAAACGATCCTCTGAAAGGTTTTTCGGTGGAAACAGATGGGTTTTTACCATGGGAAACAGAATTAGCCCTCGACGTCTGAACACCTTTTTTTGAAAAAATCCCTAAGCCGCGCGGTCACAATTTCAGCAAAAATCTGACGTTCTGCAATTCACTCAGAAATGGTGCCAAACTGTTGCAAACGATCCTCTGAAAGCTTTTTCGGTGGAAACAGATGGGTTTTTATCATGGGAAACAGAATTAGCCCTCGACGTCTGAACACCTTTTTTTGAAAAAATCCCTAAGCCGCGCGGTCACAATTTCAGCAAAAATCTGACTTTCTGCAATTGACTCAGAAATGGTGCCAAACTGTTGCAAACGATTGACTGAAAGCTTTCCCGGTGGAAACAGATGGGATTTTATCATGGGAAACAGAATTAGCCCTCGACATCTGAACAACTTTTTTTGAAAAAATCCCTAAGCCGCGCAGTCACAATTTCAGCAAAAATCTGACGTTCTGCAATTCACTCAGAAATGGTGCCAAACTGTTGCAAACGATCGACTGAAAGCTTTTTCGGTGGAAACAGATGGGTTTTTATCATGGGAAACAGAATTAGCCCTCGACGTCTCAACAACTTTTTTTGAAAAAATCCCTAAGCCGCGCGGTCACAATTTCAGCAAAAATCTGACGTTCTGCAATTCACTCAGAAATCGTGCCAAACTGTTGCAAACGATCCCCTGAAAGCTTTTTCGGTGAAAACAGATGGGTTTTTATCATGTGAAACAGAATTAGCCCTCGACATCTGAACAACTTTTTTTGAAAAAATCCCTAAGCCGCGCGGTCACAATTTCAGCAAAAATCTGACGTTCTGCAATTCACTCAGAAATGGTGCAAAACTGTTGCAAACGATCCTCTGAAAGGTTTTTCGGTGGAAACAGATGGGTTTTTATCATGGGAAAGAGAATTAGCCCTCGACGTCTGAACACCTTTTTTTGAAAAAATCCCTAAGCCGCGCGGTCACAATTTCAGCAAAAATCTGACGTTCTGCAATTCACTCAGAAATGGTGCCAAACTGTTGCAAACGATCCTCTGAAAGCTTTTTCGGTGGAAACAGATGGGTTTTTATCATGGGAAACAGAATTAGCCGTCGACGTCTGAACACCTTTTTTTGAAAAAATCCCTAAGCCGCGCGGTCACAATTTCAGCAAAAATCTGACTTTCTGCAATTGACTCAGAAATGGTGCCAAATTGTTGCAAACGATCGACTGAAAGCTTTCCCGGTGGAAACAGATGGGATTTTATCATGGGAAACAGAATTAGCCCTCGACATCTGAACAACTTTTTTTGAAAAAATCCCTAAGCCGCGCGGTCACAATTTCAGCAAAAATCTGACGTTCTGCAATTCACTCAGAAATGGTGCCAAACTGTTGCAAACGATCAACTGAAAGCTTTTTCGGTGAAAACAGATGGGTTTTTATCATGGGAAACAGAATTAGCCCTCGACGTCTGAACACCTTTTTTTGAAAAAATCCCTAAGCCGCGCGGTCACAATTTCAGCAAAAATCTGACGTTCTGCAATTCACTCAGAAATCGTGCCAAACTGTTGCAAACGATCCCCTGAAAGCTTTTTCGGTGGAAACAGATGGGTTTGTATCATGGGAAACAGAATTAGCCCTCGACGTCTCAACAACTTTTTTTGAAAAAATCCCTAAGCCGCGCGGTCACAATTTCAGCAAAAATCTGACGTTCTGCAATTCACTCAGAAATCGTGCCAAACTGTTGCAAACGATCCCCTGAAAGCTTTTTCGGTGAAAACAGATGGGTTTTTATCATGGGAAACAGAATTAGCCCTCGACATCTGAACAACTTTTTTTGAAAAAATCCCTAAGCCGCGCGGTCACAATTTCAGCAAAAATCTGACGTTCTGCAATTCACTCAGAAATGGTGCCAAACTGTTGCAAACGATCCTCTGAAAGGTTTTTCGGTGGAAACAGATGGGTTTTTATCATGGGAAACAGAATTAGCCCTCGAAGTCTGAACACCTTTTTTTGAAAAAATCCCTAAGACGCGCGGTCACAATTTCAGCAAAAATCTGACGTTCTGCAATTCACTCAGAAATGGTGCCAAACTGTTGCAAACGATCCTCTGAAAGCTTTTTCGGTGAAAACAGATGGGTTTTTATCATGGGAAACAGAATTCGCCCTAGATGTCTGAGCACCTTTTTTTGAAAAAATCCCTAAGCCGCGCGGTCACAATTTCAGCAAAAATCTGACTTTCTGCAATTGACTCAGAAATGGTGCCAAACTGTTGCAAACGATCGACTGAAAGCTTTCCCGGTGGAAACAGATGGGATTTTATCATGGGAAACAGAATTAGCCCTCGACATCTGAATAACTTTTTTTGAAAAAATCCCTAAGCCGCGCAGTCACAATTTCAGCAAAAATCTGACGTTCTGCAATTCACTCAGAAATGGTGCCAAACTGTTGCAAACGATCGACTGAAAGCTTTTTCGGTGGAAACAGATGGGTTTTTATCATGGGAAACAGAATTAGCCCTCGACGTCTCAACAAATTTTTGAAAAAATCCCTAAGCCGCGCGGTCACAATTTCAGCAAAAATCTGACGTTCTGCAATTCACTCAGAAATGGTGCCAAACTGTTGCAAACGATCCTCTGAAAGGTTTTTCGGTGGAAACAGATGGGTTTTTATCATGGGAAACAGAATTAGCCCTCGACGTCTGAACACCTTTTTTTGAAAAAATCCCTAAGCCGCGCGGTCACAATTTCAGCAAAAATCTGACGTTCTGCAATTCACTCAGAAATGGTGCCAAACTGTTGCAAACGATCCTCTGAAAGCTTTTTCGGTGGAAACAGATGGGTTTTTATCATGGGAAACAGAATTAGCCCTCGACGTCTGAACACCTTTTTTTGAAAAAATCCCTAAGCCGCGCGGTCACAATTTCAGCAAAAATCTGACTTTCTGCAATTGACTCAGAAATGGTGCCAAACTGTTGCAAACGATTGACTGAAAGCTTTCCCGGTGGAAACAGATGGGATTTTATCATGGGAAACAGAATTAGCCCTCGACATCTGAACAACTTTTTTTGAAAAAATCCCTAAGCCGCGCAGTCACAATTTCAGCAAAAATCTGACGTTCTGCAATTCACTCAGAAATGGTGCCAAACTGTTGCAAACGATCGACTGAAAGCTTTTTCGGTGGAAACAGATGGGTTTTTATCATGGGAAACAGAATTAGCCCTCGACGTCTCAACAACTTTTTTTGAAAAAATCCCTAAGCCGCGCGGTCACAATTTCAGCAAAAATCTGACGTTCTGCAATTCACTCAGAGATGGTGCCAAACTGTTGCAAACGATCCCCTGAAAGCTTTTTCGGTGAAAACAGATGGGTTTTTATCATGGGAAACAGAATTAGCCCTCGACATCTGAACAACTTTTTTTGAAAAAATCCCTAAGCCGCGCGGTCACAATATCAGCATAAATCTGACGTTCTGCAATTCACTCAGAAATGGTGCCAAACTGTTGCAAACGATCCTCTGAAAGGTTTTTCGGTGGAAACAGATTTGTTTTTATCATGGGAAACAGAATTAGCCCTCGACGTCTGAACACCTTTTTTTGAAAAAATCCCTAAGCCGCGCGGTCACAATTTCAGCAAAAATCTGACGTTCTGCAATTCACTCAGAAATGGTGCCAAACTGTTGCAAACGATCCTCTGAAAGCTTTTTCGGTGGAAACAGATGGGTTTTTATCATGGGAAACAGAATTAGCCCTCGACGTCTGAACACCTTTTTTTGAAAAAATCCCTAAGCCGCGCGGTCACAATTTCAGCAAAAATCTGACGTTCTGCAATTCACTCAGAAATGGTGCCAAACTGTTGCAAACGATCCCCTGAAAGCTTATTCGGTGGAAACAGATGGGTTTGTATCATGGGAAACAGAATTAGCCCTCGACGTCTCAGCACCTTTTTTTGAAAAAATCCCTAAGCCGCGCGGTCACAATTTCAGCAAAAATCTGACTTACTGCAATTCACTCAGAAATGGTGCCATACTGTTGCAAACGATCGACTGAAAGCTTTTTCGGTGGAAACAGATGGGTTTTTATCATGGGAAACAGAATTAGCCCTCGACATCTGAACAACTTTTTTTTGAAAAAATCCCTAAGCCGCGCAGTCACAATTTCAGCAAAAATCTGACGTTCTGCAATTCACTCAGAAATGGTGCCAAACTGTTGCAAACGATCGACTGAAAGCTTTTTCGGTGGAAACAGATGGGTTTTTATCATGGGAAACAGAATTAGCCCTCGACGTCTGAACAACTTTTTTGAAAAAATCCCTAAGCCGCGCGGTCACAATATCAGCAAAAATCTGACGTTCTGCAATTCACTCAGAAATCGTGCCAAACTGTTGCAAACGATCGCCTGAAAGCTTTTTCGGTGAAAACAGATGGGTTTTTATCATGGGAAACAGAATTAGCCCTCGACATCTGAACAACTTTTTTTGAAAAAAATCCCTAAGCCGCGCGGTCACAATTTCAGCAAAAATCTGACGTTCTGCAATTCACTCAGAAATGGTGCCAAACTGTTGCAAACGATCCCCTGAAAGCTTTTTCGGTGGAAACAGATGGGTTTTTATCATGGGAAACAGAATTAGCCCTCGACGTCTGAACACCTTTTTTTGAAAAAATCCCTAAGCCGCGCGGTCACAATTTCAGCAAAAATCTGACGTTCTGCAATTCACTCAGAAATGGTGCCAAACTGTTGCAAACGAGCCCCTGAAAGCTTTTTCGGTGGAAACAGATGGGTTTGTATCATGGGAAACAGAATTAGCCCACGACGTCTGAGCACCTTTTTTTGAAAAAATCCCTAAGCCGCGCGGTCACAATTTCAGCAAAAATCTGACTTTCTGCAATTCACTCAGAAATGGTGCCAAACTGTTGCAAACGATCGACTGAAAGCTTTTTCGGTGGAAACAGATGGGTTTTTATCATGGGAAACAGAATTAGCCCTCTATGTCGGAACCACATTTTTTGAAAAAATCCCTAAGCCGCGCGGTCACAATATCAGCAAAAATCTGACGTTCTGCAATTCACTCAGAAATGTTGCCAAACTGTTGCAAACGAGCCCCTGAAAGCTTTTTCGGTGGAAACAGATGGGTTTGTATCATGGGAAACAGAATTAGCCCACGACGTCTGAGCACCTTTTTTTGAAAAAATCTCTGAGACGCGCGGTCACAATTTCAGCAAAAATCTGACGTTCTGCAATTCACTCAGAAATGGTGCCAAACTGTTGCAAACGATCGACTGAAAGCTTTTTCGGTGGAAACAGATGGGTTTTTATCATGGGAAACAGAATTAGCCCTCGACGTCTCAACAAATTTTTGAAAAAATCCCTAAGCCGCGCGGTCACAATTTCAGCAAAAATCTGACGTTCTGCAATTCACTCAGAAATGGTGCCAAACTGTTGCAAACGATCCTCTGAAAGGTTTTTCGGTGGAAACAGATGGGTTTTTATCATGGGAAACAGAATTAGCCCTCGACGTCTGAACACCTTTTTTTGAAAAAACCCCTAAGCCGCGCGGTCACAATTTCAGCAAAAATCTGACGTTCTGCAATTCACTCAGAAATGGTGCCAAACTGTTGCAAACGATCCTCTGAAAGCTTTCCCGGTGGAAACAGATGGGATTTTATCATGGGAAACAGAATTAGCCCTCGACATCTGAACAACTTTTTTTGAAAAAATCCCTAAGCCGCGCAGTCACAATTTCAGCAAAAATCTGACGTTCTGCAATTCACTCAGAAATGGTGCCAAACTGTTGCAAACGATCGACTGAAAGCTTTTTCGGTGGAAACAGATGGGTTTTTATCATGGGAAACAGAATTAGCCCTCGACGTCTCAACAACTTTTTTTGAAAAAATCCCTAAGCCGCGCGGTCACAATTTCAGCAAAAATCTGACGTTCTGCAATTCACTCAGAGATGGTGCCAAACTGTTGCAAACGATCCCCTGAAAGCTTTTTCGGTGAAAACAGATGGGTTTTTATCATGGGAAACAGAATTAGCCCTCGACGTCTCAACACCTTTTTTTGAAAAAATCCCTAAGCCGCGCGGTCACAATTTCAGCAAAAATCTGACGTTCTGCAATTCCCTCAGAAATGGTGCCAAACTGTTGCAAACGATCCTCTGAAAGCTTTTTCGGTGGAAACAGATGGGTTTTTATCATGGGAAACAGAATTAGCCCTCGACGTCTGAACACCTTTTTTTGAAAAAATCTCTAAGCCGCGCGGTCACAATTTCAGCAAAAATCTGACGTTCTGCAATTCACTCAGAAATGGTGCCAAACTGTTGCAAACGATCGACTGAAAGCTTTTTCGGTGGAAACAGACGGGTTTTTATCATGGGAAACAGAATTAGCCCTCGACATCTGAACAACTTTTTTTTGAAAAAATCCCTAAGCCGCGCAGTCACAATTTCAGCAAAAATCTGACGTTCTGCAATTGACTCAGAAATGGTGCCAAACTGTTGCAAACGATCGACTGAAAGCTTTCCCGGTGGAAACAGATGGGATTTTATCATGGGAAACAGAATTAGCCCTCGACATCTGAACAACTTTTTTTGAAAAAATCCCTAAGCCGCGCAGTCACAATTTCAGCAAAAATCTGACGTTCTGCAATTCACTCAGAAATGGTGCCAAACTGTTGCAAACGATCGACTGAAAGCTTTTTCGGTGGAAACAGATGGGTTTTTATCATGGGAAACAGAATTAGCCCTCGACGTCTCAACAACTTTTTTTGAAAAAATCCCTAAGCCGCGCGGTCACAATTTCAGCAAAAATCTGACGTTCTGCAATTCACTCAGAGATGGTGCCAAACTGTTGCAAACGATCCCCTGAAAGCTTTTTCGGTGAAAACAGATGGGTTTTTATCATGGGAAACAGAATTAGCCCTCGACGTCTGAACAACTTTTTTTGAAAAAATCCCTAAGCCGCGCGGTCACAATATCAGCAAAAATCTGACGTTCTGCAATTCACTCAGAAATGGTGCCAAACTGTTGCAAACGATCCTCTGAAAGGTTTTTCGGTGGAAACAGATTTGTTTTTATCATGGGAAACAGAATTAGCCCTCGACGTCTGAACACCTTTTTTTGAAAAAATCCCTAAGCCGCGCGGTCACAATTTCAGCAAAAATCTGACGTTCTGCAATTCCCTCAGAAATGGTGCCAAACTGTTGCAAACGATCCTCTGAAAGCTTTTTCGGTGGAAACAGATGGGTTTTTATCATGGGAAACAGAATTAGCCCTCGACGTCTGAACACCTTTTTTTGAAAAAATCCCTAAGCCGCGCGGTCACAATTTCAGCAAAAATCTGACGTTCTGCAATTCACTCAGAAATGGTGCCAAACTGTTGCAAACGATCGACTGAAAGCTTTTTCGGTGGAAACAGACGGGTTTTTATCATGGGAAACAGAATTAGCCCTCGACATCTGAACAACTTTTTTTTGAAAAAATCCCTAAGCCGCGCAGTCACAATTTCAGCAAAAATCTGACGTTCTGCAATTCACTCAGAAATGGTGCCAAACTGTTGCAAATGATCGACTGAAAGCTTTTTCGGTGGAAACAGATGGGTTTTTATCATGGGAAACAGAATTAGCCCTCGACGTCTGAACAACTTTTTTTGAAAAAATCCCTAAGCCGCGCGGTCACAATATCAGCAAAAATCTGACCTTCTGCAATTCACTCAGAAATCGTGCCAAACTGTTGCAAACGATCGCCTGAAAGCTTTTTCGGTGAAAACAGATGGGTTTTTATCATGGGAAACAGAATTAGCCCTCGACATCTGAACAACTTTTTTTGAAAAAATCCCTAAGCCGCGCGGTCACAATTTCAGCAAAAATCTGACGTTCTGCAATTCACTCAGAAATGGTGCCAAACTGTTGCAAACGATCCCCTGAAAGCTTTTTCGGTGGAAACAGATGGGTTTTTATCATGGGAAACAGAATTAGCCCTCTACGTCTGAACACCTTTTTTTGAAAAAATCCCTAAGCCGCGCGGTCACAATTTCAGCAAAAATCTGACGTTCTGCAATTCACTCAGAAATGGTGCCAAACTGTTGCAAACGAGCCCCTGAAAGCTTTTTCGGTGGAAACAGATGGGTTTGTATCATGGGAAACAGAATTAGCCCACGACGTCTGAGCACCTTTTTTTGAAAAAATCCCTAAGCCGCGCGGTCACAATTTCAGCAAAAATCTGACTTTCTGCAATTCACTCAGAAATGGTGCCAAACTGTTGCAAACGATCGACTGAAAGCTTTTTCGGTGGAAACAGATGGGTTTTTATCATGGGAAACAGAATTAGCCCTCTATGTCGGAACCACATTTTTTGAAAAAATCCCTAAGCCGCGCGGTCACAATATCAGCAAAAATCTGACGTTCTGCAATTCACTCAGAAATGTTGCCAAACTGTTGCAAACGAGCCCCTGAAAGCTTTTTCGGTGGAAACAGATGGGTTTGTATCATGGGAAACAGAATTAGCGCACGACGTCTGAGCACCTTTTTTTGAAAAAATCCCTAAGCCGCGCGGTCACAATTTCAGCAAAAATCTGACGTTCTGCAATTCACTCAGAAATGGTGCCAAACTGTTGCAAACGAGCCCCTGAAAGCTTTTTCGGTGGAAACAGATGGGTTTGTATCATGGGAAACAGAATTAGCCCACGACGTCTGAGCACCTTTTTTTGAAAAAATCCCTCAGCCGCGCGGTCACAATTTCAGCAAAAATCTGACGTTCTGCAATTCACTCAGAAATGGTGCCAAACTGTTGCAAACGATCCCCTGAAAGCTTTTTCGGTGAAAACAGATGGGTTTGTATCATGGTAAACAGAATTAGCCCTCGATGTCTGAACACCTTTTTTTGAAAAAATCCCTCAGCCGCGCGGTCACAATTTCAGCAAAAATCTGACTTTCTGCAATTGACTCAGAAATGGTGCCAAATTGTTGCAAACGATCGACTGAAAGCTTTTTCGGTGGAAACAGATGGGTTTTTATCATGGGAAACAGAATTAGCCCTCGACGTCTGAACAACTTTTTTTGAAAAAATCCCTAAGCCGCGCGGTCACAATTTCAGCAAAAATCTGACGTTCTGCAATTCACTCACAAGTGGTGCCAAACTGTTGCAAACGATCCCCTGAAAGCTTTTTCGGTGAAAACAGATGGGTTTTTATCATGGGAAACAGAATTAGCCCTCGACATCTGAACAACTTTTTTTGAAAAAATCCCTAAGCCGCGCGGTCACAATTTCAGCAAAAATCTGACGTTCTGCAATTCACTCAGAAATGGTGCCAAACTGTTGCAAACGATCCCCTGAAAGCTTTTTCGGTGGAAACAGATGGGTTTGTATCATGGGAAACAGAATTAGCCCACGACGTCTGAGCACCTTTTTTTGAAAAAATCCCTAAGCCGCGCGGTCACAATTTCAGCAAAAATCTGACTTTCTGCAATTCACTCAGAAATGGTGCCAAACTGTTGCAAACGATCGACTGAAAGCTTTTTCGGTGGAAACAGATGGGTTTTTATCATGGGAAACAGAATTAGCCCTCGACGTCGGAACCCCTTTTTTTGAAAAAATCCCTAAGCCGCGCGGTCACAATATCAGCAAAAATTTGACGTTCTGCAATTCACTCAGAAATGGTGCCAAACTGTTGCAAACGATCGACTCAAAGCTTTTTCGGTGGAAACAGATGGGTTTGTATCATGGGAAACAGAATTCGCCCTCGATGTCTGAACACCTTTTTTTGAAAATATCCCTAAGCCGCGCGGTCACAATTTCAGCAAAAATCTGACTTTCTGCAATTGAGTCAGAAATGGTGCCAAATTGTTGCAAACGATCGACTGAAAGCTTTTTCGGTGGAAACAGATGGGTTTTTATCATGGGAAACAGAATTAGCCCTCGACGTCTGAACAACTTTTTTTGAAAAAATCCCTAAGCCGCGCGGTCACAATTTCAGCAAAAATCTGACGTTCTGCAATTCACTCAGAAATGGTGCCAAACTGTTGCAAACGATCCCCTGAAAGCTTTTTCGGTGAAAACAGATGGGTTTTTATCATGGGAAACTGAATTAGCCCTCGACATCTGAACAACTTTTTTTGAAAAAATCCCTAAGCCGCGCGGTCACAATTTCAGCAAAAATCTGACGTTCTGCAATTCACTCAGAAATGGTGCCAAACTGTTGCAAACGATCCTCTGAAAGCTTTTTCGGTGGAAACAGATGGGTTTTTATCATGGGAAACAGAATTAGCCCTCGACGTCTGAACACCTTTTTTTGAAAAAATCCCTAAGCCGCGCGGTCACAATATCAGCAAAAATCTGACTTTCTGCAATTCACTCAGAAATGGTGCCAAACTGTTGCAAACGATCGACTGAAAGCTTTTTCGGTGGAAACAGATGGGTTTTTATCATGGGAAACAGAATTAGCCCTCGACGTCGGAACCCCTTTTTTTGAAAAAATCCCTAAGCCGCGCGGTCACAATATCAGCAAAAATCTGACGTTCTGCAATTCACTCAGAAATGTTGCCAAACTGTTGCAAACGATCGACTCAAAGCTTTTTCGGTGGAAACAGATGGGTTTGTATCATGGGAAACAGAATTAGCCCACGACGTCTGAGCACCTTTTTTTGAAAAAATCCCTCAGCCGCGCGGTCACAATTTCAGCAAAAATCTGACGTTCTGCAATTCACTCAGAAATGGTGCCAAACTGTTGCAAACGATCCCCTGAAAGCTTTTTCGGTGAAAACAGATGGGTTTGTATCATGGTAAACAGAATTAGCCCTAGATGTCTGAACACCTTTTTTTGAAAAAATCCCTAAGCCGCGCGGTCACAATTTCAGCAAAAATGTGACTTTCTGCAATTCACTCAGAAATGGTGCCAAATTGTTGCAAACGATCAACTGAAAGCTTTTTCGGTGAAAACAGATGGGTTTTTATCATGGGAAACAGAATTCGCCCTCGACGTCTGAACACCTTTTTTTGAAAAAATCCCTAAGCCGCGCGGTCACAATTTCAGCAAAAATCTGACTTTCTGCAATTCACTCAGAAATGGTGCCAAACTGTTGCAAACGATCCCCTGAAAGCTTTTTTGGTGAAAACAGATGGGTTTTTATCATGGGAAACAGAATTAGCCCTCGACATCTGAACACCTTTTTTTGAAAAAATCCCTAAGCCGCGCGGTCACAATTTCAGCAAAAATGTGACTTTCTGCAATTCACTCAGAAATGGTGCCAAATTGTTGCAAACGATCAACTGAAAGCTTTTTCGGTGAAAACAGATGGGTTTTTATCATGGGAAACAGAATTCGCCCTCGACGTCTGAACACCTTTTTTTGAAAAAATCCCTAAGCCGCGCGGTCACAATTTCAGCAAAAATCTGACTTTCTGCAATTCACTCAGAAATGGTGCCAAACTGTTGCAAACGATCCCCTGAAAGCTTTTTTGGTGAAAACAGATGGGTTTTTATCATGGGAAACAGTATTAGCCCTCGACATCTGAACAACTTTTTTTGAAAAAATCCCTAAGCCGCGCGGTCACAATTTCAGCAAAAATCTGACGTTCTGCAATTCACTCAGAAATGGTGCCAAACTGTTGCAAACGATCCTCTGAAAGCTTTTTCGGTGGAAACAGATGGGTTTTTATCATGCGAAACAGAATTAGCCCTCGACGTCTGAACACCTTTTTTTGAAAAAATCCCAAAGCCGCGCGGTCACAATTTCAGCAAAAATCTGACGTTCTGCAATTCACTCAGAAATGGTGCCAAACTGTTGCAAACGATCCCCTGAAAGCTTTTTCGGTGGAAACAGATGGGTTTGTATCATGGGAAACAGATTTAGCCCACGACGTCTGAGCACCTTTTTTTGAAAAAATCCCTAAGCCGCGCGGTCACAATATCAGCAAAAATCTGACTTTCTGCAATTCACTCAGAAATGGTGCCAAACTGTTGCAAACGATCGACTGAAAGCTTTTTCGGTGGAAACAGATGGGTTTTTATCATGGGAAACAGAATTAGCCCTCTATGTCGGAACCACTTTTTTTGAAAAAATCCCTAAGCCGCGCGGTCACAATATCAGCAAAAATCTGACGTTCTGCAATTCACTCAGAAATGTTGCCAAACTGTTGCAAACGAGCCCCTGAAAGCTTTTTCGGTAGAAACAGATGGGTTTGTATCATGGGAAACAGAATTAGCCCACGACGTCTGAGCACCTTTTTTTGAAAAAATCCCTCAGCCGCGCGGTCACA
Organism: Podarcis tiliguerta; assembly: GCF_965153285.1. Classification (NCBI taxonomy): domain Eukaryota; kingdom Metazoa; phylum Chordata; class Lepidosauria; order Squamata; family Lacertidae; genus Podarcis; species Podarcis tiliguerta. The sequence continues at coordinate 7,166,115 of NC_139543.1, read as the reverse complement.
ATTTCAGCAAAAATCTGACGTTCTGCAATTCACTCAGAAATGGTGCCAAACTGTTGCAAACGATCAACTGAAAGCTTTTTCGGTGAAAACAGATGGGTTTTTATCATGGGAAACAGAATTCGCCCTCGATGTCTGAACACCTTTTTTTGAAAATATCCCTAAGCCGCGCGGTCACAATTTCAGCAAAAATCTGACGTTCTGCAATTCACTCAGAAATCGTGCCAAACTGTTGCAAACGATCCTCTGAAAGCTTTTTCGGTGAAAACAGATGGGTTTTTATCATGTGAAACAGAATTAGCCCTCGACATCTGAACAACTTTTTTTGAAAAAATCCCTAAGCCTCGCGGTCACAATTTCAGCAAAAATCTGACGTTCTGCAATTCACTCAGAAATGGTGCAAAACTGTTGCAAACGATCCTCTGAAAGGTTTTTCGGTGGAAACAGATGGGTTTTTATCATGGGAAACAGAATTAGACCTCGACGTCTGAACACCTTTTTTTGAAAAAATCCCTAAGCCGCGCGGTCACAATTTCAGCAAAAATCTGACGTTCTGCAATTCACTCAGAAATGGTGCCAAACTGTTGCAAACGATCCTCTGAAAGCTTTTTCGGTGGAAACGGATGGGTTTTTATCATGGGAAACAGAATTAGCCGTCGACGTCTGAACACCTTTTTTTGAAAAAATCCCTAAGCCGCGCGGTCACAATTTCAGCAAAAATCTGACTTTCTGCAATTGACTCAGAAATGGTGCCAAATTGTTGCAAACGATCGACTGAAAGCTTTCCCGGTGGAAACAGATGGGATTTTATCATGGGAAACAGAATTAGCCCTCGACATCTGAACAACTTTTTTTGAAAAAATCCCTAAGCCGCGCGGTCACAATTTCAGCAAAAATCTGACGTTCTGCAATTCACTCAGAAATGGTGCCAAACTGTTGCAAACGATCCTCTGAAAGCTTTTTCGGTGGAAACAGATGGGTTTTTATCATGGGAAACAGAATTAGCCCTCGACGTCTGAACACCTTTTTTTGAAAAAATCCCTAAGCCGCGCGGTCACAATTTCAGCAAAAATCTGACGTTCTGCAATTCACTCAGAAATGGTGCCAAACTGTTGCAAACGATCCCCTGAAAGCTTTTTCGGTGGAAACAGATGGGTTTGTATCATGGGAAACAGAATTAGCCCACGACGTCTGATCACCTTTTTTTGAATAAATCCCTAAGCCGCGCGGTCACAATATCAGCAAAAATCTGACTTTCTGCAATTCACTCAGAAATGGTGCCAAACTCTTGCAAACGATCGACTGAAAGCTTTTTCGGTGGAAACAGATGGGTTTTTATCATGGGAAACAGAATTCGCCCTAGATGTCTGAGCACCTTTTTTTGAAAAAATCCCTAAGCCGCGCGGTCACAATTTCAGCAAAAATCTGACTTTCTGCAATTGACTCAGAAATGGTGCCAAACTGTTGCAAACGATCGACTGAAAGCTTTCCCGGTGGAAACAGATGGGATTTTATCATGGGAAACAGAATTAGCCCTCGACATCTGAACAACTTTTTTTGAAAAAATCCCTAAGCCGCGCGGTCACAATTTCAGCAAAAATCTGACGTTCTGCAATTCACTCAGAAATGGTGCCAAACTGTTGCAAACGATCCTCTGAAAGGTTTTTCGGTGGAAACAGATGGGTTTTTATCATGGGAAACAGAATTAGCCCTCGACGTCTGAACACCTTTTTTTGAAAAAATCCCTAAGCCGCGCGGTCACAATTTCAGCAAAAATCTGACGTTCTGCAATTCACTCAGAAATGGTGCCAAACTGTTGCAAACGATCCTCTGAAAGCTTTTTCGGTGGAAACAGATGGGTTTTTATCATGGGAAACAGAATTAGCCCTCGACGTCTGAACACCTTTTTTTGAAAAAATCCCTAAGCCGCGCGGTCACAATTTCAGCAAAAATCTGACTTTCTGCAATTGACTCAGAAATGGTGCCAAACTGTTGCAAACGATCGACTGAAAGCTTTCCCGGTGGAAACAGATGGGATTTTATCATGGGAAACAGAATTAGCCCTCGACATCTGAACAACTTTTTTTGAAAAAATCCCTAAGCCGCGCGGTCACAATATCAGCAAAAATCTGACTTTCTGCAATTCACTCAGAAATGGTGCCAAACTCTTGCAAACGATCGACTGAAAGCTTTTTCGGTGGAAACAGATGGGTTTTTATCATGGGAAACAGAATTCGCCCTAGATGTCTGAGCACCTTTTTTTGAAAAAATCCCTAAGCCGCGCGGTCACAATTTCAGCAAAAATCTGACTTTCTGCAATTGACTCAGAAATGGTGCCAAACTGTTGCAAACGATCGACTGAAAGCGTTCCCGGTGGAAACAGATGGGATTTTATCATGGGAAACAGAATTAGCCCTCGACATCTGAACAACTTTTTTTGAAAAAATCCCTAAGCCGCGCGGTCACAATTTCAGCAAAAATCTGACGTTCTGCAATTCACTCAGAAATGGTGCCAAACTGTTGCAAACGATCCTCTGAAAGGTTTTTCGGTGGAAACAGATGGGTTTTTATCATGGGAAACAGAATTAGCCCTCGACGTCTGAACACCTTTTTTTGAAAAAATCCCTAAGCCGCGCGGTCACAATTTCAGCAAAAATCTGACGTTCTGCAATTCACTCAGAAATGGTGCCAAACTGTTGCAAACGATCCTCTGAAAGCTTTTTCGGTGGAAACAGATGGGTTTTTATCATGGGAAACAGAATTAGCCCTCGACGTCTGAACACCTTTTTTTGAAAAAATCCCTAAGCCGCGCGGTCACAATTTCAGCAAAAATCTGACGTTCTGCAATTCACTCAGAAATGGTGCCAAACTGTTGCAAACGATCCCCTGAAAGCTTTTTCGGTGGAAACAGATGGGTTTGTATCATGGGAAACAGAATTAGCCCACGACGTCTGAGCACCTTTTTTTGAAAAAATCCCTAAGCCGCGCGGTCACAATATCAGCAAAAATCTGACTTTCTGCAATTCACTCAGAAATGGTGCCAAACTGTTGCAAACGATCGACTGAAAGCTTTTTCGGTGGAAACAGATGGGTTTTTATCATGGGAAACAGAATTAGCCCTCTATGTCGGAACCACTTTTTTTGAAAAAATCCCTAAGACGCGCGGTCACAATATCAGCAAAAATCTGACGTTCTGCAATTCACTCAGAAATGTTGCCAAACTGTTGCAAACGAGCCCCTGAAAGCTTTTTCGGTGGAAACAGATGGGTTTGTATCATGGGAAACAGAATTAGCCCACGACGTCTGAGCACCTTTTTTTGAAAAAATCCCTCAGCCGCGCGGTCACAATTTCAGCAAAAATCTGACGTTCTGCAATTCACTCAGAAATGGTGCCAAACTGTTGCAAACGATCAACTGAAAGCTTTTTCGGTGAAAACAGATGGGTTTTTATCATGGGAAACAGAATTCGCCCTCGATGTCTGAACACCTTTTTTTGAAAATATCCCTAAGCCGCGCAGTCACAATTTCAGCAAAAATCTGACGTTCTGCAATTCACTCAGAAATGGTGCCAAACTGTTGCAAACGATCGACTGAAAGCTTTTTCGGTGGAAACAGATGGGTTTTTATCATGGGAAACAGAATTAGCCCTCGACGTCTCAACAACTTTTTTTGATAAAATCCCTAAGCCGCGCGGTCACAATTTCAGCAAAAATCTGACGTTCTGCAATTCACTCAGAAATGGTGCAAAACTGTTGCAAACGATCCTCTGAAAGGTTTTTCGGTGGAAACAGATGGGTTTTTATCATGGGAAAGAGAATTAGCCCTCAACGTCTGAACACCTTTTTTTGAAAAAATCCCTAAGCCGCGCGGTCACAATTTCAGCAAAAATCTGACGTTCTGCAATTCACTCAGAAATGGTGCCAAACTGTTGCAAACGATCCCCTGAAAGCTTTTTCGGTGGAAACAGATGGGTTTTTATCATGGGAAACAGAATTAGCCCTCGACGTCTGAACACCTTTTTTTGAAAAAATCCCTAAGCCACGCGGTCACAATTTCAGCAAAAATCTGACGTTCTGCAATTCACTCAGAAATGGTGCCAAACTGTTGCAAACGAGCCCCTGAAAGCTTTTTCGGTGGAAACAGATGGGTTTGTATCATGGGAAACAGAATTAGCCCACGACGTCTGAGCACCTTTTTTTGAAAAAATCCCTAAGCCGCGCGGTCACAATTTCAGCAAAAATCTGACTTTCTGCAATTCACTCAGAAATGGTGCCAAACTGTTGCAAACGATCGACTGAAAGCTTTTTCGGTGGAAACAGATGGGTTTTTATCATGGGAAACAGAATTAGCCCTCTATGTCGGAACCACATTTTTTGAAAAAATCCCTAAGCCGCGCGGTCACAATATCAGCAAAAATCTGACGTTCTGCAATTCACTCAGAAATGTTGCCAAACTGTTGCAAACGAGCCCCTGAAAGCTTTTTCGGTGGAAACAGATGGGTTTGTATCATGGGAAACAGAATTAGCCCACGACGTCTGAGCATCTTTTTTTGAAAAAATCCCTCAGCCGCGCGGTCACAATTTCAGCAAAAATCTGACGTTCTGCAATTCACTCAGAAATGGTGCCAAACTGTTGCAAACGATCCCCTGAAAGCTTTTTCGGTGAAAACAGATGGGTTTGTATCATGGTAAACAGAATTAGCCCTAGATGCCTGAACACCTTTTTTTGAAAAAATCCCTAAGCCGCGCGGTCACAATTTCAGCAAAAATCTGACTTTCTGCAATTCACTCAGAAATGGTGCCAAACTGTTGCAAACGATCGACTGAAAGCTTTCCCGGTGGAAACAGATGGGATTTTATCATGGGAAACAGAATTAGCCCTCGACATCTGAACAACTTTTTTTGAAAAAATCCCTAAGCCGCGCAGTCACAATTTCAGCAAAAATCTGACGTTCTGCAATTCACTCAGAAATGGTGCCAAACTGTTGCAAACGATCCCCTGAAAGCTTTTTCGGTGAAAACAGATGGGTTTTTATCATGGGAAACAGAATTAGCCCTCGACATCTGAACAACTTTTTTTGAAAAAATCCCTAAGCCGCGCGGTCACAATATCAGCAAAAATCTGACGTTCTGCAATTCACTCAGAAATGGTGCCAAACTGTTGCAAACGATCCTCTGAAAGGTTTTTCGGTGGAAACAGATTTGTTTTTATCATGGGAAACAGAATTAGCCCTCGACGTCTGAACACCTTTTTTTGAAAAAATCCCTAAGCCGCGCGGTCACAATTTCAGCAAAAATCTGACGTTCTGCAATTCACTCAGAAATGGTGCCAAACTGTTGCAAACGATCCCCTGAAAGCTTTTTCGGTGGAAACAGATGGGTTTGTATCATGGGAAACAGAATTAGCCCTCGACGTCTCAGCACCTTTTTTTGAAAAAATCCCTAAGCCGCGCGGTCACAATTTCAGCAAAAATCTGACTTACTGCAATTCACTCAGAAATGGTGCCAAACTGTTGCAAACGATCGACTGAAAGCTTTTTCGGTGGAAACAGATGGGTTTTTATCATGGGAAACAGAATTAGCCCTCGACGTCTGAACACCTTTTTTTGAAAAAATCCCTAAGCCACGCGGTCACAATTTCAGCAAAAATCTGACGTTCTGCAATTCACTCAGAAATGGTGCCAAACTGTTGCAAACGATCGACTGAAAGCTTTTTCGGTGGAAACAGATGGGTTTTTATCATGGGAAACAGAATTAGCCCTCGACGTCTGAACAACTTTTTTTGAAAAAATCCCTAAGCCGCGCGGTCACAATATCAGCAAAAATCTGACGTTCTGCAATTCACTCAGAAATCGTGCCAAACTGTTGCAAACGATCGCCTGAAAGCTTTTTCGGTGAAAACAGATGGGTTTTTATCATGGGAAACAGAATTAGCCCTCGACATCTGAACAACTTTTTTTGAAAAAATCCCTAAGCCGCGCGGTCACAATTTCAGCAAAAATCTGACGTTCTGCAATTCACTCAGAAATGGTGCCAAACTGTTGCAAACGATCCCCTGAAAGCTTTTTCGGTGGAAACAGATGGGTTTTTATCATGGGAAACAGAATTAGCCCTCGACGTCTGAACACCTTTTTTTGAAAAAATCCCTAAGCCACGCGGTCACAATTTCAGCAAAAATCTGACGTTCTGCAATTCACTCAGAAATGGTGCCAAACTGTTGCAAACGAGCCCCTGAAAGCTTTTTCGGTGGAAACAGATGGGTTTGTATCATGGGAAACAGAATTAGCCCACGACGTCTGAGCACCTTTTTTTGAAAAAATCCCTAAGCCGCGCGGTCACAATTTCAGCAAAAATCTGACTTTCTGCAATTCACTCAGAAATGGTGCCAAACTGTTGCAAACGATCGACTGAAAGCTTTTTCGGTGGAAACAGATGGGTTTTTATCATGGGAAACAGAATTAGCCCTCTATGTCGGAACCACATTTTTTGAAAAAATCCCTAAGCCGCGCGGTCACAATATCAGCAAAAATCTGACGTTCTGCAATTCACTCAGAAATGTTGCCAAACTGTTACAAACGAGCCCCTGAAAGCTTTTTCGGTGGAAACAGATGGGTTTTTATCATGGGAAACAGAATTAGCCCTCGACGTCTGAACACCTTTTTTTGAAAAAATCCCTAAGCCACGCGGTCACAATTTCAGCAAAAATCTGACGTTCTGCAATTCACTCAGAAATGGTGCCAAACTGTTGCAAACGATCGACTGAAAGCTTTTTCGGTGGAAACAGATGGGTTTTTATCATGGGAAACAGAATTAGCCCTCGACGTCTGAACAACTTTTTTTGAAAAAATCCCTAAGCCGCGCGGTCACAATATCAGCAAAAATCTGACGTTCTGCAATTCACTCAGAAATCGTGCCAAACTGTTGCAAACGATCGCCTGAAAGCTTTTTCGGTGAAAACAGATGGGTTTTTATCATGGGAAACAGAATTAGCCCTCGACATCTGAACAACTTTTTTTGAAAAAATCCCTAAGCCGCGCGGTCACAATTTCAGCAAAAATCTGACGTTCTGCAATTCACTCAGAAATGGTGCCAAACTGTTGCAAACGATCCCCTGAAAGCTTTTTCGGTGGAAACAGATGGGTTTTTATCATGGGAAACAGAATTAGCCCTCGACGTCTGAACACCTTTTTTTGAAAAAATCCCTAAGCCACGCGGTCACAATTTCAGCAAAAATCTGACGTTCTGCAATTCACTCAGAAATGGTGCCAAACTGTTGCAAACGAGCCCCTGAAAGCTTTTTCGGTGGAAACAGATGGGTTTGTATCATGGGAAACAGAATTAGCCCACGACGTCTGAGCACCTTTTTTTGAAAAAATCCCTAAGCCGCGCGGTCACAATTTCAGCAAAAATCTGACTTTCTGCAATTCACTCAGAAATGGTGCCAAACTGTTGCAAACGATCGACTGAAAGCTTTTTCGGTGGAAACAGATGGGTTTTTATCATGGGAAACAGAATTAGCCCTCTATGTCGGAACCACATTTTTTGAAAAAATCCCTAAGCCGCGCGGTCACAATATCAGCAAAAATCTGACGTTCTGCAATTCACTCAGAAATGTTGCCAAACTGTTACAAACGAGCCCCTGAAAGCTTTTTCGGTGGAAACAGATGGGTTTGTATCATGGGAAACAGAATTAGCCCACGACGTCTGAGCATCTTTTTTTGAAAAAATCCCTCAGCCGCGCGGTCACAATTTCAGCAAAAATCTGACGTTCTGCAATTCACTCAGAAATGGTGCCAAACTGTTGCAAACGATCCCCTGAAAGCTTTTTCGGTGAAAACAGATGGGTTTGTATCATGGTAAACAGAATTAGCCCTAGATGCCTGAACACCTTTTTTTGAAAAAATCCCTAAGCCGCGCGGTCACAATTTCAGCAAAAATCTGACTTTCTGCAATTCACTCAGAAATGGTGCCAAACTGTTGCAAACGATCGACTGAAAGCTTTCCCGGTGGAAACAGATGGGATTTTATCATGGGAAACAGAATTAGCCCTCGACATCTGAACAACTTTTTTTGAAAAAATCCCTAAGCCGCGCAGTCACAATTTCACCAAAAATCTGACGTTCTGCAATTCACTCAGAAATGGTGCCAAACTGTTGCAAACGATCGACTGAAAGCTTTTTCGGTGGAAACAGATTGGTTTTTATCATGGGAAACAGAATTAGCCCTCGACGTCTGAACAACTTTTTTTGAAAAAATTCCTAAGCCGCGCGGTCACAATTTCAGCAAAAATCTGACGTTCTGCAATTCACTCAGAAATCGTGCCAAACTGTTGCAAACGATCCCCTGAAAGCTTTTTCGGTGAAAACAGATGGGTTTTTATCATGGGAAACAGAATTAGCCCTCGACATCTGAACAACTTTTTTTGAAAAAATCCCTAAGCCGCGCGGTCACAATTTCAGCAAAAATCTGACGTTCTGCAATTCACTCAGAAATGGTGCCAAACTGTTGCAAACGATCCTCTGAAAGGTTTCTCGGTGGAAACAGATGGGTTTGTATCATGGGAAACAGAATTAGCCCACGACGTCTCAGCACCTTTTTTTGAAAAAATCCCTAAGCCGCGCGGTCACAATTTCAGCAAAAATCTGACTTACTGCAATTCACTCAGAAATGGTGCCAAACTGTTGCAAATGATCGACTGAAAGCTTTTTCGGTGGAAACAGATGGGTTTTTATCATGGGAAACAGAATTAGCCCTCGACATCTGAACAACTTTTTTTTGAAAAAATCCCTAAGCCGCGCAGTCACAATTTCAGCAAAAATCTGACGTTCTGCAATTCACTCAGAAATGGTGCCAAACTGTTGCAAACGATCGACTGAAAGCTTTTTCGGTGGAAACAGATGGGTTTTTATCATGGGAAACAGAATTAGCCCTCGACGTCTGAACAACTTTTTTTGAAAAAATCCCTAAGCCGCGCGGTCACGATTTCAGCAAAAATCTGACGTTCTGCAATTCACTCAGAAATGGTGCCAAACTGTTGCAAACGATCCTCTGAAAGCTTTTTCGGTGGAAACAGATGGGTTTTTACCATGGGAAACAGAATTAGCCCTCGACGTCTGAACACCTTTTTTTGAAAAAATCCCTAAGCCGCGCGGTCACAATTTCAGCAAAAATCTGACCTTCTGCAATTCACTCAGAAATGGTGCCAAACTGTTGCAAACGATCGACTGAAAGCTTTTTCGGTGGAAACAGATGGGTTTGTATCATGGGAAACAGAATTAGCCCTCGACATCTGAACAACTTTTTTTGAAAAAATCCCTAAGCCGCGCAGTCACAATTTCACCAAAAATCTGACGTTCTGCAATTCACTCAGAAATGGTGCCAAACTGTTGCAAACGATCGACTGAAAGCTTTTTCGGTGGAAACAGATGGGTTTTTATCATGGGAAACAGAATTAGCCCTCGACGTCTGAACAACTTTTTTTGAAAAAATCCCTAAGCCGCGCGGTCACAATTTCAGCAAAAATCTGACGTTCTGCAATTCACTCAGAAATCGTGCCAAACTGTTGCAAACGATCCCCTGAAAGCTTTTTCGGTGAAAACAGATGGGTTTTTATCATGGGAAACAGAATTAGCCCTCGACATCTGAACAACTTTTTTTGAAAAAATCCCTAAGCCGCGCGGTCACAATTTCAGCAAAAATCTGACGTTCTGCAATTCACTCAGAAATGGTGCCAAACTGTTGCAAACGATCCTCTGAAAGGTTTCTCGGTGGAAACAGATGGGTTTGTATCATGGGAAACAGAATTAGCCCACGACGTCTCAGCACCTTTTTTTGAAAAAATCCCTAAGCCGCGCGGTCACAATTTCAGCAAAAATCTGACTTACTGCAATTCACTCAGAAATGGTGCCAAACTGTTGCAAACGATCGACTGAAAGCTTTTTCGGTGGAAACAGATGGGTTTTTATCATGGGAAACAGAATTAGCCCTCGACATCTGAACAACTTTTTTTTGAAAAAATCCCTAAGCCGCGCAGTCACAATTTCAGCAAAAATCTGACGTTCTGCAATTCACTCAGAAATGGTGCCAAACTGTTGCAAACGATCGACTGAAAGCTTTTTCGGTGGAAACAGATGGGTTTTTATCATGGGAAACAGAATTAGCCCTCGACGTCTGAACAACTTTTTTTGAAAAAATCCCTAAGCCGCGCGGTCACGATTTCAGCAAAAATCTGACGTTCTGCAATTCACTCAGAAATGGTGCCAAACTGTTGCAAACGATCCTCTGAAAGCTTTTTCGGTGGAAACAGATGGGTTTTTATCATGGGAAACAGAATTAGCCCTCGACGTCTGAACACCTTTTTTTGAAAAAATCCCTAAGCCGCGCGGTCACAATTTCAGCAAAAATCTGACGTTCTGCAATTCACTCAGAAATGGTGCCAAACTGTTGCAAACGATCGACTGAAAGCTTTTTCGGTGGAAACAGATGGGTTTTTATCATGGGAAACAGAATTAGCCCTCGACATCTGAACAACTTTTTTTTGAAAAAATCCCTAAGCCGCGCAGTCACAATTTCAGCAAAAATCTGACGTTCTGCAATTCACTCAGAAATGGTGCCAAACTGTTGCAAACGATCGACTGAAAGCTTTTTCGGTGGAAACAGATGGGTTTTTATCATGGGAAACAGAATTAGCCCTCGACGTCTGAACACCTTTTTTTGAAAAAATCCCTAAGCCGCGCAGTCACAATTTCAGCAAAAATCTAACTTTCTGCAATTGACTCAGAAATGGTGCCAAACTGTTGCAAACGATCGACTGAAAGCTTTCCCGGTGGAAACAGATGGGATTTTATCATGGGAAACAGAATTAGCCCTCGACATCTGAACAACTTTTTTTGAAAAAATCCCTAAGCCGCGCGGTCACAATTTCAGCAAAAATCTGACGTTCTGCAATTCACTCAGAAATCGTGCCAAACTGTTGCAAACGATCCCCTGAAAGCTTTTTCGGTGAAAACAGATGGGTTTTTATCATGGGAAACAGAATTAGCCCTCGACATCTGAACAACTTTTTTTGAAAAAATCCCTAAGCCGCGCGGTCACAATATCAGCAAAAATCTGACGTTCTGCAATTCACTCAGAAATGGTGCCAAACTGTTGCAAACGATCCTCTGAAAGGTTTTTCGGTGGAAACAGATTTGTTTTTATCATGGGAAACAGAATTAGCCCTCGACGTCTGAACACCTTTTTTTGAAAAAATCCCTAAGCCGCGCGGTCACAATTTCAGCAAAAATCTGACGTTCTGCAATTCACTCAGAAATGGTGCCAAACTGTTGCAAACGATCCCCTGAAAGCTTTTTCGGTGGAAACAGATGGGTTTGTATCATGGGAAACAGAATTAGCCCTCGACGTCTCAGCACCTTTTTTCGAAAAAATCCCTAAGCCGCGCGGTCACAATTTCAGCAAAAATCTGACTTACTGCAATTCACTCAGAAATGGTGCCAAACTGTTGCAAACGATCGACTGAAAGCTTTTTCGGTGGAAACAGTTGGGTTTTTATCATGGGAAACAAAATTAGCCCTCGACATCTGAACAACTTTTTTTTGAAAAAATCCCTAAGCCGCGCAGTCACAATTTCAGCAAAAATCTGACGTTCTGCAATTCACTCAGAAATGGTGCCAAACTGTTGCAAACGATCGATTGAAAGCTTTTTCGGTGGAAACAGATGGGTTTTTATCATGGGAAACAGAATTAGCCCTCGACGTCTGAACAACTTTTTTTGAAAAAATCCCTAAGCCGCGCGGTCACAATATCAGCAAAAATCTGACGTTCTGCAATTCACTCAGAAATCGTGCCAAACTGTTGCAAACGATCGCCTGAAAGCTTTTTCGGTGAAAACAGATGGGTTTTTCTCATGGGAAACAGAATTAGCCCTCGACATCTGAACAACTTTTTTTGAAAAAATCCCTAAGCCGCGCGGTCACAATTTCAGCAAAAATCTGACGTTCTGCAATTCACTCAGAAATGGTGCCAAACTGTTGCAAACGATCCCCTGAAAGCTTTTTCGGTGGAAACAGATGGGTTTTTATCATGGGAAACAGAATTAGCCCTCGACGTCTGAACACCTTTTTTTGAAAAAATCCCTAAGCCGCGCAGTCACAATTTCAGCAAAAATCTGACTTTCTGCAATTGACTCAGAAATGGTGCCAAACTGTTGCAAACGATCGACTGAAAGCTTTCCCGGTGGAAACAGATGGGATTTTATCATGGGAAACAGAATTAGCCCTCGACATCTGAACAACTTTTTTTGAAAAAATCCCTAAGCCGCGCAGTCACAATTTCAGCAAAAATCTGACGTTCTGCAATTCACTCAGAAATGGTGCCAAACTGTTGCAAACGATCGACTGAAAGCTTTTTCAGTGGAAACAGATGGGTTTTTATCATGGGAAACAGAATTAGCCCTCGACGTCTCAACAACTTTTTTTGAAAAAATCCCTAAGCCGCGCGGTCACAATTTCAGCAAAAATCTGACGTTCTGCAATTCACTCAGAAATCGTGCCAAACTGTTGCAAACGATCCCCTGAAAGCTTTTTCGGTGAAAACAGATGGGTTTTTATCATGGGAAACAGAATTAGCCCTCGACATCTGAACAACTTTTTTTGAAAAAATCCCTAAGCCGCGCGGTCACAATATCAGCAAAAATCTGACGTTCTGCAATTCACTCAGAAATGGTGCCAAACTGTTGCAAACGATCCTCTGAAAGGTTTTTCGGTGGAAACAGATTTGTTTTTATCATGGGAAACAGAATTAGCCCTCGACGTCTGAACACCTTTTTTTGAAAAAATCCCTAAGCCGCGCGGTCACAATTTCAGCAAAAATCTGACGTTCTGCAATTCACTCAGAAATGGTGCCAAACTGTTGCAAACGATCCCCTGAAAGCTTTTTCGGTGGAAACAGATGGGTTTGTATCATGGGAAACAGAATTAGCCCTCGACGTCTCAGCACCTTTTTTCGAAAAAATCCCTAAGCCGCGCGGTCACAATTTCAGCAAAAATCTGACTTACTGCAATTCACTCAGAAATGGTGCCAAACTGTTGCAAACGATCGACTGAAAGCTTTTTCGGTGGAAACAGTTGGGTTTTTATCATGGGAAACAAAATTAGCCCTCGACATCTGAACAACTTTTTTTTGAAAAAATCCCTAAGCCGCGCAGTCACAATTTCAGCAAAAATCTGACGTTCTGCAATTCACTCAGAAATGGTGCCAAACTGTTGCAAACGATCGATTGAAAGCTTTTTCGGTGGAAACAGATGGGTTTTTATCATGGGAAACAGAATTAGCCCTCGACGTCTGAACAACTTTTTTTGAAAAAAATCCCTAAGCCGCGCGGTCACAATATCAGCAAAAATCTGACGTTCTGCAATTCACTCAGAAATCGTGCCAAACTGTTGCAAACGATCGCCTGAAAGCTTTTTCGGTGAAAACAGATGGGTTTTTCTCATGGGAAACAGAATTAGCCCTCGACATCTGAACAACTTTTTTTGAAAAAATCCCTAAGCCGCGCGGTCACAATTTCAGCAAAAATCTGACGTTCTGCAATTCACTCAGAAATGGTGCCAAACTGTTGCAAACGATCCCCTGAAAGCTTTTTCGGTGGAAACAGATGGGTTTTTATCATGGGAAACAGAATTAGCCCTCGACGTCTGAACACCTTTTTTTGAAAAAATCCCTAAGCCACGCGGTCACAATTTCAGCAAAAATCTGACGTTCTGCAATTCACTCAGAAATGGTGCCAAACTGTTGCAAACGAGCCCCTGAAAGCTTTTTCGGTGGAAACAGATGGGTTTGTATCATGGGAAACAGAATTAGCCCACGACGTCTGAGCACCTTTTTTTGAAAAAATCCTTAAGCCGCGCGGTCACAATATCAGCAAAAATCTGACTTTCTGCAATTCACTCAGAAATGGTGCCAAACTGTTGCAAACGATCGACTGAAAGCTTTTTCGGTGGAAACAGTTGGGTTTGTATCATGGGAAACAGAATTAGCCCTCGACGTCTGAACACCTTTTTTTGAAAAAATCCCTAAGCCGCGCGGTCACAATTTCAGCAAAAATCTGACGTTCTGCAATTCACTCAGAAATGGTGCCAAACTGTTGCAAACGATCCCCTGAAAGCTTTTTCAGTGGAAACAGATAGTTTGTATCATGGGAAACAGAATTAGCCCACGACGTCTGAGCACCTTTTTTTGAAAAAATCCCTAAGCCGCGCGGTCACAATATCAGCAAAAATCTGACTTTCTGCAATTCACACAGAAATGGTGCCAAACTGTTGCAAACGATCGACTGAAAGCTTTTTCGGTGGAAACAGATGGGTTTTTATCATGGGAAAAAGAATTAGCCCTCGACATCTGAACAACTTTTTTTGAAAAAATCCCTAAGCCGCGCGGTCACAATTTCAGCAAAAATCTGACGTTCTGCAATTCACTCAGAAATGTTGCCAAACTGTTGCAAACGAGCCCCTGAAAGCTTTTTCGGTGGAAACAGATGGGTTTGTATCATGGGAAACAGAATTAGCCCTCGACGTCTGAACAACTTTTTTTGAAAAAATCCCTAAGCCGCGCGGTCACAATTTCAGCAAAAATCTGACGTTCTGCAATTCACTCAGAAATCGTGCCAAACTGTTGCAAACGATCGACTGAGAGCTTTTTCGGTGAAAACAGATGGGTTTTTATCATGGGAAACAGAATTAGACCTCGACATCTGAACAACTTTTTTTGAAAAAAATCCCTAGGCCGCGCGGTCACAATTTCAGCAAAATTCTGACGTTCTGCAATTCACTCAGAAATGGTGCCAAACTGTTGCAAACGATCCTCTGAAAGCTTTTTCGGTGGAAACAGATGGGTTTTTATCATGGGAAACAGAATTAGCCCTCGACGTCTGAACAACTTTTTTTGAAAAAATCCCTAAGCCGCGCGGTCACAATTTCAGCAAAAATCTGACGTTCTGCAATTCACTCAGAAATCGTGCCAAACTGTTGCAAACGATCGACTGAGAGCTTTTTCGGTGAAAACAGATGGGTTTTTATCATGGGAAACAGAATTAGACCTCGACATCTGAACAACTTTTTTTGAAAAAAATCCCTAGGCCGCGCGGTCACAATTTCAGCAAAATTCTGACGTTCTGCAATTCACTCAGAAATGGTGCCAAACTGTTGCAAACGATCCTCTGAAAGCTTTTTCGGTGGAAACAGATGGGTTTTTATCATGGGAAACAGAATTAGCCCTCGACGTCTGAACACCTTTTTTTGAAAAAATCCCTAAGCCGCGCGGTCACAATTTCAGCAAAAATCTGACGTTCTGCAATTCACTCAGAAATGGTGCCAAACTGTTGCAAACGATCCCCTGAAAGCTTTTTCGGTGGAAACAGATGGGTTTGTATCATGGGAAACAGAATTAGCCCACTACGTCTGAGCACCTTTTTTTGAAAAAATCCCTAAGCCGCGCGGTCACAATTTCAGCAAAAATCTGACTTTCTGCAATTCACTCAGAAATGGTGCCAAACTGTTGCAAACGATCGACTGAAATCTTTTTCAGTGGAAACAGATGGGTTTTTATCATGGGAAACAGAATTAGCCCTCTATGTCGGAACCACTTTTTTTGAAAAAATCCCTAACCCGCGCGGTCACAATATCAGCAAAAATCTGACGTTCTGCAATTCACTCAGAAACGTTGCAAAACTGTTGCAAACGAGCCCCTGAAAGCTTTTTCGGTGGAAACAGATGGGTTTGTATCATGGGAAACAGAATTAGCCCACGAAGTCTCAGCACCTTTTTTTGAAAAAATCCCTAATCCGCGCGATCACAATTTCAGCAAAAATTTGACTTACTGCAATTCACTCAGAAATGGTGCCAAACTGTTGCAAACGATCGACTGAAAGCTTTTTAGGTGGAAACAGATGGGTTTTTATCATGGGAAACAGAATTAGCCCTCGACATCTGAACAACTTTTTTTTTAAAAATATCCCTAAGCCACGCAGTCACAATTTCAGCAAAAATCTGACTTACTGCAATTCACTCAGAAATGGTGCCAAACTGTTGCAAACGATCGACTGAAAGCTTTTTCGGTGGAAACAGATGGGTTTTTATCATGGGAAACAGAATTAGCCCTCGACATCTGAACAACTTTTTTTGAAAAAATCCCTAAGCCGCGCGGTCACAATTTCAGCAAAAATCTGTCCTTCTGCAATTCACTCAGAAATCGTGCCAAACTGTTGCAAACGATCCCCTGAAAGCTTTTTCGGTGAAAACAGATGGGTTTTTATCATGGGAAACAGAATTAGCCCTCGACGTCTGAACAACTTTTTTTGAAAAAATCCCTAAGCCGCGCGGTCACAATTTCAGCAAAAATCTGACGTTCTGCAATTCACTCAGAAATCGTGCCAAACTGTTGCAAACGATCGACTGAAAGCTTTTTCGGTGAAAACAGATGGGTTTTTATCATGGGAAACAGAATTAGCCCTCGACATCTGAACAACTTTTTTTGAAAAAATCCCTAAGCCGCGCGGTCACAATTTCAGCAAAAATCTGACGTTCTGCAATTCACTCAGAAATGGTGCCAAACTGTTGCAAACGATCCTCTGAAAGCTTTTTCGGTGGAAACAGATGGGTTTTTATCATGGGAAACAGAATTAGCCCTCGACTTCTGAACACCTTTTTTTGAAAAAATCCCTAAGCCGCGCGGTCACAATTTCAGCAAAAATCTGACGTTCTGCAATTCACTCAGAAATGGTGCCAAACGGTTGCAAACGATCCCCTGAAAGCTTTTTCGGTGGAAACAGATGGGTTTGTATCATGGGAAACAGAATTAGCCCTCTATGTCGGAACCACTTTTTTTGAAAAAATCCCTAAGCCGCGCGGTCACAATTTCAGCAAAAATCTGACGTTCTGCAATTCACTCAGAAATGGTGCCAAACTGTTGCAAACGATCCTCTGAAAGCTTTTTCGGTGGAAACAGATGGGTTTTTATCATGGGAAACAGAATTAGCCCTCTATGTCGGAACCCCTTTTTTTGAAAAAATCCCTAAGGCGCGCGGTCACAATTTCAGCAAAAATCTGACGTTCTGCAATTCACTCAGAAATGGTGCCAAACTGTTGCAAACGATCCTCTGAAAGCTTTTTCGGTGGAAACAGATGGGTTTTTATCATGGGAAACAGAATTAGCCCTCGACGTCTGAACACCTTTTTTTGAAAAAATCCCTAAGCCGCGCGGTCACAATTTCAGCAAAAATCTGACGTTCTGCAATTCACTCAGAAATGGTGCCAAACTGTTGCAAACGATCCCCTGAAAGCTTTTTCGGTGGAAACAGATGGGTTTGTATCATGGGAAACAGAATTAGCCCACGACGTCTGAGCACCTTTTTTTGAAAAAATCCCTAAGCCGCGCGGTCACAATATCAGCAAAAATCTGACTTTCTGCAATTCACTCAGAAATGGTGCCAAACTGTTGCAAACGATTGACTGAAATCTTTTTCGGTGGAAACAGATGGGTTTTTATCATGGGAAACAAAATTAGCCCACGACGTCTGAGCACATTTTTGGAAAAAATCCCTAAGCCGCGCGGTCACAATTTCAGCAAAAATCTGACGTTCTGCAATTCACTCAGAAATGGTGCCAAACTGTTGCAAACGATCGACTGAAAGCTTTTTCGGTGGAAACAGATGGGTTTTTATCATGGGAAACAGAATTAGCCCTCGACATCTTAACAACGTTTTTTGAAAAAATCCCTAAGCCGCGCGGTCACAATTTCAGCAAAAATCTGACGTTCTGCAATTCACTCAGAAATCGTGCCAAACTGTTGCAAACGATCGACTGAAAGCTTTTTCGGTGAAAACAGATGGGTTTTTATCATGGGAAACAGAATTAGCCCTCGACATCTGAACAACTTTTTTTGAAAAAATCCCTAAGCCGCGCGGTCACAATTTCAGCAAAAATCTGACGTTCTGCAATTCACTCAGAAATGGTGCCAAACTGTTGCAAACGATCCCCTGAAAGCTTTTTCGGTGGAAACAGATGGGTTTTTATCATGGGAAACAGAATTAGCCCACGACGTCTGAGCACCTTTTTTTGAAAAAATCCCTAAGCCGCGCGGTCACAATTTCAGCAAAAACCTGACGTTCTGCAATTCACTTAGAAATGGTGCCAAACTGTTGCAAACGATCCCCTGAAAGCTTTTTCGGTGGAAACAGATGGGTTTGTATCATGGGAAACAGAATTAGCCCACGACGTCTGATCACCTTTTTTTGAAAAAATCCCTAAGCCGCGCGGTCACAATTTCAGCAAAAATCTGACGTTCTGCAATTCACTCAGAAATGGTGCCAAACTGTTGCAAACGATCGACTGAAATCTTTTTCGGTGGAAACAGATGGGTTTTTATCATGGGAAACAGAATTAGCCCTCTATATTGGAACCACTTTTTTTAAAAAAATCCCTAAGGCGCGCGGTCACAATTTCAGCAAAAATCTGACGTTCTGCAATTCACTCAGAAATGGTGCCAAACTGTTGCAAACGATCCTCTGAAAGCTTTTTCGGTGGAAACAGATGGGTTTTTATCATGGGAAACAGAATTAGCCCTCGACGTCTGAACACCTTTTTTTGAAAAAATCCCTAAGCCGCGCGGTCACAATTTCAGCAAAAATCTGACGTTCTGCAATTCACTCAGAAATGGTGCCAAACTGTTGCAAACGATCCCCTGAAAGCTTTTTCGGTGGAAACAGATGGGTTTGTATCATGGGAAACAGAATTAGCCCACGACGTCTGAGCACCTTTTTTTGAAAAAATCCCTAAGCCGCGCGGTCACAATATCAGCAAAAATCTGACTTTCTGCAATTCACTCAGAAATGGTGCCAAACTGTTGCAAACGATCGACTGAAAGCTTTTTCGGTGGAAACAGATGGGTTTTTATCATGGGAAACAGAATTAGCCCTCGACATCTGAACAACTTTTTTTGAAAAAATCCCTAAGCCGCGCGGTCACAATTTCAGCAAAAATCTGACGTTCTGCAATTCACTCAGAAATCGTGCCAAACTGTTGCAAACGATCGACTGAAAGCTTTTTCGGTGAAAACAGATGGGTTTTTATCATGGGAAACAGAATTAGCCCTCGACATCTGAACAACTTTTTTTGAAAAAATCCCTAAGCCGCGCGGTCACAATTTCAGCAAAAATCTGACGTTCTGCAATTCACTCAGAAATGGTGCCAAACTGTTGCAAACGATCCCCTGAAAGCTTTTTCGGTGGAAACAGATGGGTTTTTATCATGGGAAACAGAATTAGCCCACGACGTCTGAGCACCTTTTTTTGAAAAAATCCCTAAGCCGCGCGGTCACAATTTCAGCAAAAATCTGACGTTCTGCAATTCACTCAGAAATGGTGCCAAACTGTTGCAAACGATCGACTGAAATCTTTTTCGGTGGAAACAGATGGGTTTTTATCATGGGAAACAGAATTAGCCCTCTATGTTGGAACCACTTTTTTTGAAAAAATCCCTAAGGCGCGCGGTCACAATTTCAGCAAAAATCTGACGTTCTGCAATTCACTCAGAAATGGTGCCAAACTGTTGCAAACGATCCTCTGAAAGCTTTTTCGGTGGAAACAGATGGGTTTTTATCATGGGAAACAGAATTAGCCCTCGACGTCTGAACACCTTTTTTTGAAAAAATCCCTAAGCCGCGCGGTCACAATTTCAGCAAAAATCTGACGTTCTGCAATTCACTCAGAAATGGTGCCAAACTGTTGCAAACGATCCCCTGAAAGCTTTTTCGGTGGAAACAGATGGGTTTGTATCATGGGAAACAGAATTAGCCCACGACGTCTGAGCACCTTTTTTTGAAAAAATCCCTAAGCCGCGCGGTCACAATATCAGCAAAAATCTGACTTTCTGCAATTCACTCAGAAATGGTGCCAAACTGTTGCAAACGATCGACTGAAAGCTTTTTCGGTGGAAACAGATGGGTTTTTATCATGGGAAACAGAATTAGCCCTCGACGTCTGAGCACCTTTTTTTGAAAAAATCCCTAAGCCGCGCGGTCACAATTTCAGCAAAAATCTGACGTTCTGCAATTCACTCAGAAATGGTGCCAAACTGTTGCAAACGATCCCCTGAAAGCTTTTTCGGTGGAAACAGATGGGTTTGTATCATGGGAAACAGAATTAGCCCACGACGTCTGAGCACCTTTTTTTGAAAAAATCCCTAAGCCGCGCGGTCACAATTTCATCAAAAATCTGACGTTCTGCAATTCACTCAGAAATGGTGCCAAACTGTTGCAAACGATCGACTGAAATCTTTTTCGGTGGAAACAGATGGGTTTTTATCATGGGAAACAGAATTAGCCCTCTATGTTGGAACCACTTTTTTTGAAAAAATCCCTAAGGCGCGCGGTCACAATTTCAGCAAAAATCTGACGTTCTGCAATTCACTCAGAAATGGTGCCAAACTGTTGCAAACGATCCTCTGAAAGCTTTTTCGGTGGAAACAGATGGGTTTTTATCATGGGAAACAGAATTAGCTCTCGACGTCTGAACACCTTTTTTTGAAAAAATCCCTAAGCCGCGCGGTCACAATTTCAGCAAAAATCTGACGTTCTGCAATTCACTCAGAAATGGTGCCAAACTGTTGCAAACGATCCCCTGAAAGCTTTTTCGGTGGAAACAGATGGGTTTGTATCATGGGAAACAGAATTAGCCCACGACGTCTGAGCACCTTTTTTTGAAAAAATCCCTAAGCCGCGCGGTCACAATTTCAGCAAAAATCTGACGTTCTGCAATTCACTCAGAAATGGTGCCAAACTGTTGCAAACGATTGACTGAAATCTTTTTCGGTGGAAACAGATGGGTTTTTATCATGGGAAACAAAATTAGCCCACGACGTCTGAGCACCTTTTTTTGAAAAAATCCCTAAGCCGCGCGGTCACAATTTCAGCAAAAATCTGACGTTCTGCAATTCACTCAGAAATCGTGCCAAACTGTTGCAAACGATCGACTGAAAGCTTTTTCGGTGAAAACAGATGGGTTTTTATCATGGGAAACAGAATTAGCCCTCGACATCTGAACAACTTTTTTTGAAAAAATCCCTAAGCCGCGCGGTCACAATTTCAGCAAAAATCTGACGTTCTGCAATTCACTCAGAAATGGTGCCAAACTGTTGCAAACGATCGACTGAAATCTTTTTCGGTGGAAACAGATGGGTTTTTATCATGGGAAACAGAATTAGCCCTCTATGTTGGAACCACTTTTTTTGAAAAAATCCCTAAGGCGCGCGGTCACAATTTCAGCAAAAATCTGACGTTCTGCAATTCACTCAGAAATGGTGCCAAACTGTTGCAAACGATCCTCTGAAAGCTTTTTCGGTGGAAACAGATGGGTTTTTATCATGGGAAACAGAATTAGCCCTCGACGTCTGAACACCTTTTTTTGAAAAAATCCCTAAGCCGCGCGGTCACAATTTCAGCAAAAATCTGACGTTCTGCAATTCACTCAGAAATGGTGCCAAACTGTTGCAAACGATCCCCTGAAAGCTTTTTCGGTGGAAACAGATGGGTTTGTATCATGGGAAACAGAATTAGCCCACGACGTCTGAGCACCTTTTTTTGAAAAAATCCCTAAGCCGCGCGGTCACAATATCAGCAAAAATCTGACTTTCTGCAATTCACTCAGAAATGGTGCCAAACTGTTGCAAACGATCGACTGAAAGCTTTTTCGGTGGAAACAGATGGGTTTTTATCATGGGAAACAGAATTAGCCCTCGACATCTGAACAACTTTTTTTGAAAAAATCCCTAAGCCGCGCGGTCACAATTTCAGCAAAAATCTGACGTTCTGCAATTCACTCAGAAATCGTGCCAAACTGTTGCAAACGATCGACTGAAAGCTTTTTCGGTGAAAACAGATGGGTTTTTATCATGGGAAACAGAATTAGCCCTCGACATCTGAACAACTTTTTTTGAAAAAATCCCTAAGCCGCGCGGTCACAATTTCAGCAAAAATCTGACGTTCTGCAATTCACTCAGAAATGGTGCCAAACTGTTGCAAACGATCCTCTGAAAGCTTTTTCGGTGGAAACAGATGGGTTTTTATCATGGGAAACAGAATTAGCCCTCTATGTCGGAACCACTTTTTTTGAAAAAATCCCTAAGGCGCGCGGTCACAATTTCAGCAAAAATCTGACGTTCTGCAATTCACTCAGAAATGGTGCCAAACTGTTGCAAACGATCCTCTGAAAGCTTTTTCGGTGGAAACAGATGGGTTTTTATCATGGGAAACAGAATTAGCCCTCGACGTCTGAACACCTTTTTTTGAAAAAATCCCTAAGCCGCGCGGTCACAATTTCAGCAAAAATCTGACGTTCTGCAATTCACTCAGAAATGGTGCCAAACTGTTGCAAACGATCCCCTGAAAGCTTTTTCGGTGGAAACAGATGGGTTTGTATCATGGGAAACAGAATTAGCCCACGACGTCTGAGCACCTTTTTTTGAAAAAATCCCTAGGCCGCGCGGTCACAATATCAGCAAAAATCTGACTTTCTGCAATTCACTCAGAAATGGTGCCAAACTGTTGCAAACGATCGACTGAAAGCTTTTTCGGTGGAAACAGATGGGTTTTTATCATGGGAAACAGAATTAGCCCTCGACATCTGAACAACTTTTTTTGAAAATATCCCTAAGCCGCGCGGTCACAATTTCAGCAAAAATCTGACGTTCTGCAATTCACTCAGAAATCGTGCCAAACTGTTGCAAACGATCGACTGAAAGCTTTTTCGGTGAAAACAGATGGGTTTTTATCATGGGAAACAGAATTAGCCCTCGACATCTGAACAACTTTTTTTGAAAAAATCCCTAAGCCGCGCGGTCACAATTTCAGCAAAAATCTGACGTTCTGCAATTCACTCAGAAATGGTGCCAAACTGTTGCAAACGATCCTCTGAAAGCTTTTTCGGTGGAAACAGATGGGTTTTTATCATGGGAAACAGAATTAGCCCTCGACGTCTGAACACCTTTTTTTGAAAAAATCCCTAAGCCGCGCGGTCACAATTTCAGCAAAAATCTGACGTTCTGCAATTCACTCAGAAAAGGTGCCAAACTGTTGCAAACGATCCCCTGAAAGCTTTTTCGGTGGAAACAGATGGGTTTGTATCATGGGAAACAGAATTAGCCCACGACGTCTGAGCACCTTTTTTTGAAAAAATCCCTAAGCCGCGCGGTCACAATTTCAGCAAAAATCTGACTTTCTGCAATTCACTCAGAAATGGTGCCAAACTGTTGCAAACGATTGGCTGAAATCTTTTTCGGTGGAAACAGATGGGTTTTTATCATGGGAAACAGAATTAGCCCTCTATGTCAGAACCACTTTTTTTGAAAAAATCCCTAAGCCGCGCGGTCACAATATCAGCAAAAATCTGACTTTCTGCAATTCACTCAGAAATGGTGCCAAACTGTTGCAAACGATCGACTGAAAGCTTTTTCGGTGGAAACAGATGGGTTTTTATCATGGGAAACAGAATTAGCCCTCGACATCTGAACAACTTTTTTTGAAAAAATCCCTAAGCCGCGCGGTCACAATTTCAGCAAAAATCTGACGTTCTGCTATTCACTCAGAAATGTTGCCAAACTGTTGCAAACGAGCCCCTGAAAGCTTTTTCGGTGGAAACAGATGGGTTTGTATCATGGGAAACAGAATTAGCCCACGACGTCTGAGCACCTTTTTTTGAAAAAATCCCTAAGCCGCGCGGTCACAATTTCAGCAAAAATCTGACGTTCTGCAATTCACTCAGAAATGGTGCCAAACTGTTGCAAACGATCGACTGAAAGCTTTTTCGGTGGAAACAGATGGGTTTTTATCATGGGAAACAGAATTAGCCCTCGACATCTTAACAACGTTTTTTGAAAAAATCCCTAAGCCGCGCGGTCACAATTTCAGCAAAAATCTGCCGTTCTGCAATTCACTCAGAAATCGTGCCAAACTGTTGCAAACGATCCCCTGAAAGCTTTTTCGGTGAAAACAGATGGGTTTTTATCATGGGAAACAGAATTAGCCCTCGACGTCTGAACAACTTTTTTTGAAAAAATCCCTAAGCCGCGCGGTCACAATTTCAGCAAAAATCTGACGTTCTGCAATTCACTCAGAAATCGTGCCAAACTGTTGCAAACGATCGACTGAAAGCTTTTTCGGTGAAAACAGATGGGTTTTTATCATGGGAAACAGAATTAGAACTCGACTTCTGAACAACTTTTTTTGAAAAAATCCCTAGGCCGCGCGGTCACAATTTCAGCAAAATTCTGACGTTCTGCAATTCACTCAGAAATGGTGCCAAACTGTTGCAAACGATCCTCTGAAAGCTTTTTCGGTGGAAACAGATGGGTTTTTATCATGGGAAACAGAATTAGCCCTCGACGTCTGAACACCTTTTTTTGAAAAAATCCCTAAGCCGCGCGGTCACAATTTCAGCAAAAATCTGACGTTCTGCAATTCACTCAGAAATGGTGCCAAACTGTTGCAAACGATCCCCTGAAAGCTTTTTCGGTGGAAACAGATGGGTTTGTATCATGGGAAACAGAATTAGCCCACGACGTCTGAGCACCTTTTTTTGAAAAAATCCCTAAGCCGCGCAGTCACAATTTCAGCAAAAATCTGACGTTCTGCAATTCACTCAGAAATGGTGCCAAACTGTTGCAAACGATCCCCTGAAAGCTTTTTCGGTGGAAACAGATGGGTTTGTATCATGGGAAACAGAATTAGCCCACGACGTCTGAGCACCTTTTTTTGAAAAAATCCCTAAGCCGCGCGGTCCCAATTTCAGCAAAAATCTGACGTTCTGCAATTCACTCAGAAATGGTGCCAAACTGTTGCAAACGATCGACTGAAATCTTTTTCGGTGGAAACAGATGGGTTTTTATCATGGGAAACAGAATTAGCCCTCTATGTCGGAACCACTTTTTTTGAAAAAATCCCTAAGGCGCGCGGTCACAATTTCAGCAAAAATCTGACGTTCTGCAATTCACTCAGAAATGGTGCCAAACTGTTGCAAACGATCCTCTGAAAGCTTTTTCGGTGGAAACAGATGGGTTTTTATCATGGGAAACAGAATTAGCCCTCGACGTCTGAACACCTTTTTTTGAAAAAATCCCTAAGCCGCGCGGTCACAATTTCAGCAAAAATCTGACGTTCTGCAATTCACTCAGAAATGGTGCCAAACTGTTGCAAACGATCCCCTGAAAGCTTTTTCGGTGGAAACAGATGGGTTTGTATCATGGGAAACAGAATTAGCCCACGACGTCTGAGCACCTTTTTTTGAAAAAATCCCTAAGCCGCGCGGTCACAATATCAGCAAAAATCTGACTTTCTGCAATTCACTCAGAAATGGTGCCAAACTGTTGCAAACGATTGACTGAAATCTTTTTCGGTGGAAACAGATGGGTTTTTATCATGGGAAACAAAATTAGCCCACGACGTCTGAGCACCTTTTTTTGAAAAAATCCCTAAGCCGCGCGGTCACAATTTCAGCAAAAATCTGACGTTCTGCAATTTACTCAGAAATGGTGCCAAACTGTTGCAAACGATCGACTGAAAGCTTTTTCGGTGGAAACAGATGGGTTTTTATCATGGGAAACAGAATTAGCCCTCGACATCTTAACAACGTTTTTTGAAAAAATCCCTAAGCCGCGCGGTCACAATTTCAGCAAAAATCTGACGTTCTGCAATTCACTCAGAAATCGTGCCAAACTGTTGCAAACGATCGACTGAAAGCTTTTTCGGTGAAAACAGATGGGTTTTTATCATGGGAAACAGAATTAGCCCTCGACATCTGAACAACTTTTTTTGAAAAAATCCCTAAGCCGCGCGGTCACAATTTCAGCAAAAATCTGACGTTCTGCAATTCACTCAGAAATGGTGCCAAACTGTTGCAAACGATCCCCTGAAAGCTTTTTCGGTGGAAACAGATGGGTTTTTATCATGGGAAACAGAATTAGCCCACGACGTCTGAGCACCTTTTTTTGAAAAAATCCCTAAGCCGCGCGGTCACAATTTCAGCAAAAATCTGACGTTCTGCAATTCACTCAGAAATGGTGCCAAACTGTTGCAAACGATCCCCTGAAAGCTTTTTCGGTGGAAACAGATGGGTTTGTATCATGGGAAACAGAATTAGCCCACGACGTCTGAGCACCTTTTTTTGAAAAAATCCCTAAGCCGCGCGGTCACAATTTCAGCAAAAATCTGACGTTCTGCAATTCACTCAGAAATGGTGCCAAACTGTTGCAAACGATCGACTGAAATCTTTTTCGGTGGAAACAGATGGGTTTTTATCATGGGAAACAGAATTAGCCCTCTATGTTGGAACCACTTTTTTTGAAAAAATCCCTAAGGCGCGCGGTCACAATTTCAGCAAAAATCTGACGTTCTGCAATTCACTCAGAAATGGTGCCAAACTGTTGCAAACGATCCTCTGAAAGCTTTTTCGGTGGAAACAGATGGGTTTTTATCATGGGAAACAGAATTAGCCCTCGACGTCTGAACACCTTTTTTTGAAAAAATCCCTAAGCCGCGCGGTCACAATTTCAGCAAAAATCTGACGTTCTGCAATTCACTCAGAAATGGTGCCAAACTGTTGCAAACGATCCCCTGAAAGCTTTTTCGGTGGAAACAGATGGGTTTGTATCATGGGAAACAGAATTAGCCCACGACGTCTGAGCACCTTTTTTTGAAAAAATCCCTAAGCCGCGCGGTCACAATATCAGCAAAAATCTGACTTTCTGCAATTCACTCAGAAATGGTGCCAAACTGTTGCAAACGATCGACTGAAAGCTTTTTCGGTGGAAACAGATGGGTTTTTATCATGGGAAACAGAATTAGCCCTCGACATCTGAACAACTTTTTTTGAAAATATCCCTAAGCCGCGCGGTCACAATTTCAGCAAAAATCTGACGTTCTGCAATTCACTCAGAAATCGTGCCAAACTGTTGCAAACGATCGACTGAAAGCTTTTTCGGTGAAAACAGATGGGTTTTTATCATGGGAAACAGAATTAGCCCTCGACATCTGAACAACTTTTTTTGAAAAAATCCCTAAGCCGCGCGGTCACAATTTCAGCAAAAATCTGACGTTCTGCAATTCACTCAGAAATGGTGCCAAACTGTTGCAAACGATCCTCTGAAAGCTTTTTCGGTGGAAACAGATGGGTTTTTATCATGGGAAACAGAATTAGCCCTCGACGTCTGAACACCTTTTTTTGAAAAAATCCCTAAGCCGCGCGGTCACAATTTCAGCAAAAATCTGACGTTCTGCAATTCACTCAGAAAAGGTGCCAAACTGTTGCAAACGATCCCCTGAAAGCTTTTTCGGTGGAAACAGATGGGTTTGTATCATGGGAAACAGAATTAGCCCACGACGTCTGAGCACCTTTTTTTGAAAAAATCCCTAAGCCGCGCGGTCACAATTTCAGCAAAAATCTGACTTTCTGCAATTCACTCAGAAATGGTGCCAAACTGTTGCAAACGATTGACTGAAATCTTTTTCGGTGGAAACAGATGGGTTTTTATCATGGGAAACAGAATTAGCCCTCTATGTCGGAACCACTTTTTTTGAAAAAATCCCTAAGCCGCGCGGTCACAATATCAGCAAAAATCTGACTTTCTGCAATTCACTCAGAAATGGTGCCAAACTGTTGCAAACGATCGACTGAAAGCTTTTTCGGTGGAAACAGATGGGTTTTTATCATGGGAAACAGAATTAGCCCTCGACATCTGAACAACTTTTTTTGAAAAAATCCCTAAGCCGCGCGGTCACAATTTCAGCAAAAATCTGACGTTCTGCTATTCACTCAGAAATGTTGCCAAACTGTTGCAAACGAGCCCCTGAAAGCTTTTTCGGTGGAAACAGATGGGTTTGTATCATGGGAAACAGAATTAGCCCACGACGTCTGAGCACCTTTTTTTGAAAAAATCCCTAAGCCGCGCGGTCACAATTTCAGCAAAAATCTGACGTTCTGCAATTCACTCAGAAATGGTGCCAAACTGTTGCAAACGATCGACTGAAAGCTTTTTCGGTGGAAACAGATGGGTTTTTATCATGGGAAACAGAATTAGCCCTCGACATCTTAACAACGTTTTTTGAAAAAATCCCTAAGCCGCGCGGTCACAATTTCAGCAAAAATCTGCCGTTCTGCAATTCACTCAGAAATCGTGCCAAACTGTTGCAAACGATCCCCTGAAAGCTTTTTCGGTGAAAACAGATGGGTTTTTATCATGGGAAACAGAATTAGCCCTCGACGTCTGAACAACTTTTTTTGAAAAAATCCCTAAGCCGCGCGGTCACAATTTCAGCAAAAATCTGACGTTCTGCAATTCACTCAGAAATCGTGCCAAACTGTTGCAAACGATCGACTGAAAGCTTTTTCGGTGAAAACAGATGGGTTTTTATCATGGGAAACAGAATTAGACCTCGACATCTGAACAACTTTTTTTGAAAAAATCCCTAGGCCGCGCGGTCACAATTTCAGCAAAATTCTGACGTTCTGCAATTCACTCAGAAATGGTGCCAAACTGTTGCAAACGATCCTCTGAAAGCTTTTTCGGTGGAAACAGATGGGTTTTTATCATGGGAAACAGAATTAGCCCTCGACGTCTGAACACCTTTTTTTGAAAAAATCCCTAAGCCGCGCGGTCACAATTTCAGCAAAAATCTGACGTTCTGCAATTCACTCAGAAATGGTGCCAAACTGTTGCAAACGATCCCCTGAAAGCTTTTTCGGTGGAAACAGATGGGTTTGTATCATGGGAAACAGAATTAGCCCACGACGTCTGAGCACCTTTTTTTGAAAAAATCCCTAAGCCGCGCGGTCACAATATCAGCAAAAATCTGACTTTCTGCAATTCACTCAGAAATGGTGCCAAACTGTTGCAAACGATCGACTGAAAGCTTTTTCGGTGGAAACAGATGGGTTTTTATCATGGGAAACAGAATTAGCCCTCGACGTCTGAGCACCTTTTTTTGAAAAAATCCCTAAGCCGCGCGGTCACAATTTCAGCAAAAATCTGACGTTCTGCAATTCACTCAGAAATGGTGCCAAACTGTTGCAAACGATCCCCTGAAAGCTTTTTCGGTGGAAACAGATGGGTTTGTATCATGGGAAACAGAATTAGCCCACGACGT
Source organism: Podarcis tiliguerta (assembly GCF_965153285.1). Classification (NCBI taxonomy): domain Eukaryota; kingdom Metazoa; phylum Chordata; class Lepidosauria; order Squamata; family Lacertidae; genus Podarcis; species Podarcis tiliguerta. The sequence goes on along the minus strand of NC_139543.1, from coordinate 7,136,935 downwards.
CTGAGCACCTTTTTTTGAAAAAATCCCTAAGCCGCGCGGTCACAATTTCAGCAAAAATCTGACGTTCTGCAATTCACTCAGAAATGGTGCCAAACTGTTGCAAACGATCGACTGAAATCTTTTTCGGTGGAAACAGATGGGTTTTTATCATGGGAAACAGAATTAGCCCTCTATGTTGGAACCACTTTTTTTGAAAAAATCCCTAAGGCGCGCGGTCACAATTTCAGCAAAAATCTGACGTTCTGCAATTCACTCAGAAATGGTGCCAAACTGTTGCAAACGATCCTCTGAAAGCTTTTTCGGTGGAAACAGATGGGTTTTTATCATGGGAAACAGAATTAGCCCTCGACGTCTGAACACCTTTTTTTGAAAAAATCCCTAAGCCGCGCGGTCACAATTTCAGCAAAAATCTGACGTTCTGCAATTCACTCAGAAATGGTGCCAAACTGTTGCAAACGATCCCCTGAAAGCTTTTTCGGTGGAAACAGATGGGTTTGTATCATGGGAAACAGAATTAGCCCACGACGTCTGAGCACCTTTTTTTGAAAAAATCCCTAAGCCGCGCGGTCACAATATCAGCAAAAATCTGACTTTCTGCAATTCACTCAGAAATGGTGCCAAACTGTTGCAAACGATCGACTGAAAGCTTTTTCGGTGGAAACAGATGGGTTTTTATCATGGGAAACAGAATTAGCCCTCGACATCTGAACAACTTTTTTTGAAAAAATCCCTAAGCCGCGCGGTCACAATTTCAGCAAAAATCTGACGTTCTGCAATTCACTCAGAAATGGTGCCAAACTGTTGCAAACGATCCTCTGAAAGCTTTTTCGGTGGAAACAGATGGGTTTTTATCATGGGAAACAGAATTAGCCCTCGACGTCTGAACACCTTTTTTTGAAAAAATCCCTAAGCCGCGCGGTCACAATTTCAGCAAAAATCTGACGTTCTGCAATTCACTCAGAAAAGGTGCCAAACTGTTGCAAACGATCCCCTGAAAGCTTTTTCGGTGGAAACAGATGGGTTTGTATCATGGGAAACAGAATTAGCCCACGACGTCTGAGCACCTTTTTTTGAAAAAATCCCTAAGCCGCGCGGTCACAATTTCAGCAAAAATCTGACTTTCTGCAATTCACTCAGAAATGGTGCCAAACTGTTGCAAACGATTGGCTGAAATCTTTTTCGGTGGAAACAGATGGGTTTTTATCATGGGAAACAGAATTAGCCCTCTATGTCAGAACCACTTTTTTTGAAAAAATCCCTAAGCCGCGCGGTCACAATATCAGCAAAAATCTGACTTTCTGCAATTCACTCAGAAATGGTGCCAAACTGTTGCAAACGATCGACTGAAAGCTTTTTCGGTGGAAACAGATGGGTTTTTATCATGGGAAACAGAATTAGCCCTCGACGTCTGAACACCTTTTTTTGAAAAAATCCCTAAGCCGCGCGGTCACAATTTCAGCAAAAATCTGACGTTCTGCAATTCACTCAGAAATGGTGCCAAACTGTTGCAAACGATCCCCTGAAAGCTTTTTCGGTGGAAACAGATGGGTTTGTATCATGGGAAACAGAATTAGCCCACGACGTCTGAGCACCTTTTTTTGAAAAAATCCCTAAGCCGCGCGGTCACAATATCAGCAAAAATCTGACTTTCTGCAATTCACTCAGAAATGGTGCCAAACTGTTGCAAACGATCGACTGAAAGCTTTTTCGGTGGAAACAGATGGGTTTTTATCATGGGAAACAGAATTAGCCCTCGACGTCTGAGCACCTTTTTTGAAAAAATCCCTAAGCCGCGCGGTCACAATTTCAGCAAAAATCTGACGTTCTGCAATTCACTCAGAAATGGTGCCAAACTGTTGCAAACGATCCCCTGAAAGCTTTTTCGGTGGAAACAGATGGGTTTGTATCATGGGAAACAGAATTAGCCCACGACGTCTGAGCACCTTTTTTTGAAAAAATCCCTAAGCCGCGCGGTCACAATTTCAGCAAAAATCTGACGTTCTGCAATTCACTCAGAAATGGTGCCAAACTGTTGCAAACGATCGACTGAAATCTTTTTCGGTGGAAACAGATGGGTTTTTATCATGGGAAACAGAATTAGCCCTCTATGTTGGAACCACTTTTTTTGAAAAAATCCCTAAGGCGCGCGGTCACAATTTCAGCAAAAATCTGACGTTCTGCAATTCACTCAGAAATGGTGCCAAACTGTTGCAAACGATCCTCTGAAAGCTTTTTCGGTGGAAACAGATGGGTTTTTATCATGGGAAACAGAATTAGCCCTCGACGTCTGAACACCTTTTTTTGAAAAAATCCCTAAGCCGCGCGGTCACAATTTCAGCAAAAATCTGACGTTCTGCAATTCACTCAGAAATGGTGCCAAACTGTTGCAAACGATCCCCTGAAAGCTTTTTCGGTGGAAACAGATGGGTTTGTATCATGGGAAACAGAATTAGCCCACAACGTCTGAGCACCTTTTTTTGAAAAAATCCCTAAGCCGCGCGGTCACAATATCAGCAAAAATCTGACTTTCTGCAATTCACTCAGAAATGGTGCCAAACTGTTGCAAACGATCGACTGAAAGCTTTTTCGGTGGAAACAGATGGGTTTTTATCATGGGAAACAGAATTAGCCCTCGACATCTGAACAACTTTTTTTGAAAAAATCCCTAAGCCGCGCGGTCACAATTTCAGCAAAAATCTGACGTTCTGCAATTCACTCAGAAATGGTGCCAAACTGTTGCAAACGATCCTCTGAAAGCTTTTTCGGTGGAAACAGATGGGTTTTTATCATGGGAAACAGAATTAGCCCTCGACGTCTGAACACCTTTTTTTGAAAAAATCCCTAAGCCGCGCGGTCACAATTTCAGCAAAAATCTGACGTTCTGCAATTCACTCAGAAAAGGTGCCAAACTGTTGCAAACGATCCCCTGAAAGCTTTTTCGGTGGAAACAGATGGGTTTGTATCATGGGAAACAGAATTAGCCCACGACGTCTGAGCACCTTTTTTTGAAAAAATCCCTAAGCCGCGCGGTCACAATTTCAGCAAAAATCTGACTTTCTGCAATTCACTCAGAAATGGTGCCAAACTGTTGCAAACGATTGGCTGAAATCTTTTTCGGTGGAAACAGATGGGTTTTTATCATGGGAAACAGAATTAGCCCTCTATGTCAGAACCACTTTTTTTGAAAAAATCCCTAAGCCGCGCGGTCACAATATCAGCAAAAATCTGACTTTCTGCAATTCACTCAGAAATGGTGCCAAACTGTTGCAAACGATCGACTGAAAGCTTTTTCGGTGGAAACAGATGGGTTTGTATCATGGGAAACAGAATTAGCCCTCGACGTCTGAACACCTTTTTTTGAAAAAATCCCTAAGCCGCGCGGTCACAATTTCAGCAAAAATCTGACGTTCTGCAATTCACTCAGAAATGGTGCCAAACTGTTGCAAACGATCCCCTGAAAGCTTTTTCGGTGGAAACAGATGGGTTTGTATCATGGGAAACAGAATTAGCCCACGACGTCTGAGCACCTTTTTTTGAAAAAATCCCTAAGCCGCGCGGTCACAATATCAGCAAAAATCTGACTTTCTGCAATTCACTCAGAAATGGTGCCAAACTGTTGCAAACGATCGACTGAAAGCTTTTTCGGTGGAAACAGATGGGTTTTTATCATGGGAAACAGAATTAGCCCTCGACGTCTGAGCACCTTTTTTTGAAAAAATCCCTAAGCCGCGCGGTCACAATTTCAGCAAAAATCTGACGTTCTGCAATTCACTCAGAAATGGTGCCAAACTGTTGCAAACGATCCCCTGAAAGCTTTTTCGGTGGAAACAGATGGGTTTGTATCATGGGAAACAGAATTAGCCCACGACGTCTGAGCACCTTTTTTTGAAAAAATCCCTAAGCCGCGCGGTCACAATTTCAGCAAAAATCTGACGTTCTGCAATTCACTCAGAAATGGTGCCAAACTGTTGCAAACGATCGACTGAAATCTTTTTCGGTGGAAACAGATGGGTTTTTATCATGGGAAACAGAATTAGCCCTCTATGTTGGAACCACTTTTTTTGAAAAAATCCCTAAGGCGCGCGGTCACAATTTCAGCAAAAATCTGACGTTCTGCAATTCACTCAGAAATGGTGCCAAACTGTTGCAAACGATCCTCTGAAAGCTTTTTCGGTGGAAACAGATGGGTTTTTATCATGGGAAACAGAATTAGCCCTCGACGTCTGAACACCTTTTTTTGAAAAAATCCCTAAGCCGCGCGGTCACAATTTCAGCAAAAATCTGACGTTCTGCAATTCACTCAGAAATGGTGCCAAACTGTTGCAAACGATCCCCTGAAAGCTTTTTCGGTGGAAACAGATGGGTTTGTATCATGGGAAACAGAATTAGCCCACGACGTCTGAGCACCTTTTTTTGAAAAAATCCCTAAGCCGCGCGGTCACAATATCAGCAAAAATCTGACTTTCTGCAATTCACTCAGAAATGGTGCCAAACTGTTGCAAACGATCGACTGAAAGCTTTTTCGGTGGAAACAGATGGGTTTTTATCATGGGAAACAGAATTAGCCCTCGACATCTGAACAACTTTTTTTGAAAAAATCCCTAAGCCGCGCGGTCACAATTTCAGCAAAAATCTGACGTTCTGCAATTCACTCAGAAATGGTGCCAAACTGTTGCAAACGATCCTCTGAAAGCTTTTTCGGTGGAAACAGATGGGTTTTTATCATGGGAAACAGAATTAGCCCTCGACGTCTGAACACCTTTTTTTGAAAAAATCCCTAAGCCGCGCGGTCACAATTTCAGCAAAAATCTGACGTTCTGCAATTCACTCAGAAAAGGTGCCAAACTGTTGCAAACGATCGACTGAAATCTTTTTCGGTGGAAACAGATGGGTTTTTATCATGGGAAACAGAATTAGCCCTCTATGTTGGAACCACTTTTTTTGAAAAAATCCCTAAGGCGCGCGGTCACAATTTCAGCAAAAATCTGACGTTCTGCAATTCACTCAGAAATGGTGCCAAACTGTTGCAAACGATCCTCTGAAAGCTTTTTCGGTGGAAACAGATGGGTTTTTATCATGGGAAACAGAATTAGCCCTCGACGTCTGAACACCTTTTTTTGAAAAAATCCCTAAGCCGCGCGGTCACAATTTCAGCAAAAATCTGACGTTCTGCAATTCACTCAGAAATGGTGCCAAACTGTTGCAAACGATCCCCTGAAAGCTTTTTCGGTGGAAACAGATGGGTTTGTATCATGGGAAACAGAATTAGCCCACGACGTCTGAGCACCTTTTTTTGAAAAAATCCCTAAGCCGCGCGGTCACAATATCAGCAAAAATCTGACTTTCTGCAATTCACTCAGAAATGGTGCCAAACTGTTGCAAACGATCGACTGAAAGCTTTTTCGGTGGAAACAGATGGGTTTTTATCATGGGAAACAGAATTAGCCCTCGACATCTGAACAACTTTTTTTGAAAAAATCCCTAAGCCGCGCGGTCACAATTTCAGCAAAAATCTGACGTTCTGCAATTCACTCAGAAATGGTGCCAAACTGTTGCAAACGATCCTCTGAAAGCTTTTTCGGTGGAAACAGATGGGTTTTTATCATGGGAAACAGAATTAGCCCTCGACGTCTGAACACCTTTTTTTGAAAAAATCCCTAAGCCGCGCGGTCACAATTTCAGCAAAAATCTGACGTTCTGCAATTCACTCAGAAAAGGTGCCAAACTGTTGCAAACGATCCCCTGAAAGCTTTTTCGGTGGAAACAGATGGGTTTGTATCATGGGAAACAGAATTAGCCCACGACGTCTGAGCACCTTTTTTTGAAAAAATCCCTAAGCCGCGCGGTCACAATTTCAGCAAAAATCTGACTTTCTGCAATTCACTCAGAAATGGTGCCAAACTGTTGCAAACGATTGGCTGAAATCTTTTTCGGTGGAAACAGATGGGTTTTTATCATGGGAAACAGAATTAGCCCTCTATGTCAGAACCACTTTTTTTGAAAAAATCCCTAAGCCGCGCGGTCACAATATCAGCAAAAATCTGACTTTCTGCAATTCACTCAGAAATGGTGCCAAACTGTTGCAAACGATCGACTGAAAGCTTTTTCGGTGGAAACAGATGGGTTTTTATCATGGGAAACAGAATTAGCCCTCGACGTCTGAACACCTTTTTTTGAAAAAATCCCTAAGCCGCGCGGTCACAATTTCAGCAAAAATCTGACGTTCTGCAATTCACTCAGAAATGGTGCCAAACTGTTGCAAACGATCCCCTGAAAGCTTTTTCGGTGGAAACAGATGGGTTTGTATCATGGGAAACAGAATTAGCCCACGACGTCTGAGCACCTTTTTTTGAAAAAATCCCTAAGCCGCGCGGTCACAATATCAGCAAAAATCTGACTTTCTGCAATTCACTCAGAAATGGTGCCAAACTGTTGCAAACGATCGACTGAAAGCTTTTTCGGTGGAAACAGATGGGTTTTTATCATGGGAAACAGAATTAGCCCTCGACGTCTGAGCACCTTTTTTTGAAAAAATCCCTAAGCCGCGCGGTCACAATTTCAGCAAAAATCTGACGTTCTGCAATTCACTCAGAAATGGTGCCAAACTGTTGCAAACGATCCCCTGAAAGCTTTTTCGGTGGAAACAGATGGGTTTGTATCATGGGAAACAGAATTAGCCCACGACGTCTGAGCACCTTTTTTTGAAAAAATCCCTAAGCCGCGCGGTCACAATTTCAGCAAAAATCTGACGTTCTGCAATTCACTCAGAAATGGTGCCAAACTGTTGCAAACGATCGACTGAAATCTTTTTCGGTGGAAACAGATGGGTTTTTATCATGGGAAACAGAATTAGCCCTCTATGTTGGAACCACTTTTTTTGAAAAAATCCCTAAGCCGCGCGGTCACAATTTCAGCAAAAATCTGCCGTTCTGCAATTCACTCAGAAATCGTGCCAAACTGTTGCAAACGATCCCCTGAAAGCTTTTTCGGTGAAAACAGATGGGTTTGTATCATGGGAAACAGAATTAGCCCACGACGTCTGAGCACCTTTTTTTGAAAAAATCCCTAAGCCGCGCGGTCACAATTTCAGCAAAAATCTGACTTTCTGCAATTCACTCAGAAATGGTGCCAAACTGTTGCAAACGATTGGCTGAAATCTTTTTCGGTGGAAACAGATGGGTTTTTATCATGGGAAACAGAATTAGCCCTCTATGTCAGAACCACTTTTTTTGAAAAAATCCCTAAGCCGCGCGGTCACAATATCAGCAAAAATCTGACTTTCTGCAATTCACTCAGAAATGGTGCCAAACTGTTGCAAACAATCGACTGAAAGCTTTTTCGGTGGAAACAGATGGGTTTTTATCATGGGAAACAGAATTAGCCCTCGACGTCTGAACACCTTTTTTTGAAAAAATCCCTAAGCCGCGCGGTCACAATTTCAGCAAAAATCTGACGTTCTGCAATTCACTCAGAAATGGTGCCAAACTGTTGCAAACGATCCCCTGAAAGCTTTTTCGGTGGAAACAGATGGGTTTGTATCATGGGAAACAGAATTAGCCCACGACGTCTGAGCACCTTTTTTTGAAAAAATCCCTAAGCCGCGCGGTCACAATATCAGCAAAAATCTGACTTTCTGCAATTCACTCAGAAATGGTGCCAAACTGTTGCAAACGATCGACTGAAAGCTTTTTCGGTGGAAACAGATGGGTTTTTATCATGGGAAACAGAATTAGCCCTCGACGTCTGAGCACCTTTTTTTGAAAAAATCCCTAAGCCGCGCGGTCACAATTTCAGCAAAAATCTGACGTTCTGCAATTCACTCAGAAATGGTGCCAAACTGTTGCAAACGATCCCCTGAAAGCTTTTTCGGTGGAAACAGATGGGTTTGTATCATGGGAAACAGAATTAGCCCACGACGTCTGAGCACCTTTTTTTGAAAAAATCCCTAAGCCGCGCGGTCACAATTTCAGCAAAAATCTGACGTTCTGCAATTCACTCAGAAATGGTGCCAAACTGTTGCAAACGATCGACTGAAATCTTTTTCGGTGGAAACAGATGGGTTTTTATCATGGGAAACAGAATTAGCCCTCTATGTTGGAACCACTTTTTTTGAAAAAATCCCTAAGGCGCGCGGTCACAATTTCAGCAAAAATCTGACGTTCTGCAATTCACTCAGAAATGGTGCCAAACTGTTGCAAACGATCCTCTGAAAGCTTTTTCGGTGGAAACAGATGGGTTTTTATCATGGGAAACAGAATTAGCCCTCGACGTCTGAACACCTTTTTTTGAAAAAATCCCTAAGCCGCGCGGTCACAATTTCAGCAAAAATCTGACGTTCTGCAATTCACTCAGAAATGGTGCCAAACTGTTGCAAACGATCCCCTGAAAGCTTTTTCGGTGGAAACAGATGGGTTTGTATCATGGGAAACAGAATTAGCCCACGACGTCTGAGCACCTTTTTTTGAAAAAATCCCTAAGCCGCGCGGTCACAATATCAGCAAAAATCTGACTTTCTGCAATTCACTCAGAAATGGTGCCAAACTGTTGCAAACGATCGACTGAAAGCTTTTTCGGTGGAAACAGATGGGTTTTTATCATGGGAAACAGAATTAGCCCTCGACATCTGAACAACTTTTTTTGAAAAAATCCCTAAGCCGCGCGGTCACAATTTCAGCAAAAATCTGACGTTCTGCAATTCACTCAGAAATGGTGCCAAACTGTTGCAAACGATCCTCTGAAAGCTTTTTCGGTGGAAACAGATGGGTTTTTATCATGGGAAACAGAATTAGCCCTCGACGTCTGAACACCTTTTTTTGAAAAAATCCCTAAGCCGCGCGGTCACAATTTCAGCAAAAATCTGACGTTCTGCAATTCACTCAGAAAAGGTGCCAAACTGTTGCAAACGATCCCCTGAAAGCTTTTTCGGTGGAAACAGATGGGTTTGTATCATGGGAAACAGAATTAGCCCACGACGTCTGAGCACCTTTTTTTGAAAAAATCCCTAAGCCGCGCGGTCACAATTTCAGCAAAAATCTGACTTTCTGCAATTCACTCAGAAATGGTGCCAAACTGTTGCAAACGATTGGCTGAAATCTTTTTCGGTGGAAACAGATGGGTTTTTATCATGGGAAACAGAATTAGCCCTCTATGTCAGAACCACTTTTTTTGAAAAAATCCCTAAGCCGCGCGGTCACAATATCAGCAAAAATCTGACTTTCTGCAATTCACTCAGAAATGGTGCCAAACTGTTGCAAACGATCGACTGAAAGCTTTTTCGGTGGAAACAGATGGGTTTTTATCATGGGAAACAGAATTAGCCCTCGACGTCTGAACACCTTTTTTTGAAAAAATCCCTAAGCCGCGCGGTCACAATTTCAGCAAAAATCTGACGTTCTGCAATTCACTCAGAAATGGTGCCAAACTGTTGCAAACGATCCCCTGAAAGCTTTTTCGGTGGAAACAGATGGGTTTGTATCATGGGAAACAGAATTAGCCCACGACGTCTGAGCACCTTTTTTTGAAAAAATCCCTAAGCCGCGCGGTCACAATATCAGCAAAAATCTGACTTTCTGCAATTCACTCAGAAATGGTGCCAAACTGTTGCAAACGATCGACTGAAAGCTTTTTCGGTGGAAACAGATGGGTTTTTATCATGGGAAACAGAATTAGCCCTCGACGTCTGAGCACCTTTTTTTGAAAAAATCCCTAAGCCGCGCGGTCACAATTTCAGCAAAAATCTGACGTTCTGCAATTCACTCAGAAATGGTGCCAAACTGTTGCAAACGATCCCCTGAAAGCTTTTTCGGTGGAAACAGATGGGTTTGTATCATGGGAAACAGAATTAGCCCACGACGTCTGAGCACCTTTTTTTGAAAAAATCCCTAAGCCGCGCGGTCACAATTTCAGCAAAAATCTGACGTTCTGCAATTCACTCAGAAATGGTGCCAAACTGTTGCAAACGATCGACTGAAATCTTTTTCGGTGGAAACAGATGGGTTTTTATCATGGGAAACAGAATTAGCCCTCTATGTTGGAACCACTTTTTTTGAAAAAATCCCTAAGGCGCGCGGTCACAATTTCAGCAAAAATCTGACGTTCTGCAATTCACTCAGAAATGGTGCCAAACTGTTGCAAACGATCCTCTGAAAGCTTTTTCGGTGGAAACAGATGGGTTTTTATCATGGGAAACAGAATTAGCCCTCGACGTCTGAACACCTTTTTTTGAAAAAATCCCTAAGCCGCGCGGTCACAATTTCAGCAAAAATCTGACGTTCTGCAATTCACTCAGAAATGGTGCCAAACTGTTGCAAACGATCCCCTGAAAGCTTTTTCGGTGGAAACAGATGGGTTTGTATCATGGGAAACAGAATTAGCCCACGACGTCTGAGCACCTTTTTTTGAAAAAATCCCTAAGCCGCGCGGTCACAATATCAGCAAAAATCTGACTTTCTGCAATTCACTCAGAAATGGTGCCAAACTGTTGCAAACGATCGACTGAAAGCTTTTTCGGTGGAAACAGATGGGTTTTTATCATGGGAAACAGAATTAGCCCTCGACATCTGAACAACTTTTTTTGAAAAAATCCCTAAGCCGCGCGGTCACAATTTCAGCAAAAATCTGACGTTCTGCAATTCACTCAGAAATGGTGCCAAACTGTTGCAAACGATCCTCTGAAAGCTTTTTCGGTGGAAACAGATGGGTTTTTATCATGGGAAACAGAATTAGCCCTCGACGTCTGAACACCTTTTTTTGAAAAAATCCCTAAGCCGCGCGGTCACAATTTCAGCAAAAATCTGACGTTCTGCAATTCACTCAGAAAAGGTGCCAAACTGTTGCAAACGATCCCCTGAAAGCTTTTTCGGTGGAAACAGATGGGTTTGTATCATGGGAAACAGAATTAGCCCACGACGTCTGAGCACCTTTTTTTGAAAAAATCCCTAAGCCGCGCGGTCACAATTTCAGCAAAAATCTGACTTTCTGCAATTCACTCAGAAATGGTGCCAAACTGTTGCAAACGATTGGCTGAAATCTTTTTCGGTGGAAACAGATGGGTTTTTATCATGGGAAACAGAATTAGCCCTCTATGTCAGAACCACTTTTTTTGAAAAAATCCCTAAGCCGCGCGGTCACAATATCAGCAAAAATCTGACTTTCTGCAATTCACTCAGAAATGGTGCCAAACTGTTGCAAACGATCGACTGAAAGCTTTTTCGGTGGAAACAGATGGGTTTTTATCATGGGAAACAGAATTAGCCCTCGACGTCTGAACACCTTTTTTTGAAAAAATCCCTAAGCCGCGCGGTCACAATTTCAGCAAAAATCTGACGTTCTGCAATTCACTCAGAAATGGTGCCAAACTGTTGCAAACGATCCCCTGAAAGCTTTTTCGGTGGAAACAGATGGGTTTGTATCATGGGAAACAGAATTAGCCCACGACGTCTGAGCACCTTTTTTTGAAAAAATCCCTAAGCCGCGCGGTCACAATATCAGCAAAAATCTGACTTTCTGCAATTCACTCAGAAATGGTGCCAAACTGTTGCAAACGATCGACTGAAAGCTTTTTCGGTGGAAACAGATGGGTTTTTATCATGGGAAACAGAATTAGCCCTCGACGTCTGAGCACCTTTTTTTGAAAAAATCCCTAAGCCGCGCGGTCACAATTTCAGCAAAAATCTGACGTTCTGCAATTCACTCAGAAATGGTGCCAAACTGTTGCAAACGATCCTCTGAAAGCTTTTTCGGTGGAAACAGATGGGTTTTTATCATGGGAAACAGAATTAGCCCTCGACGTCTGAACACCTTTTTTTGAAAAAATCCCTAAGCCGCGCGGTCACAATTTCAGCAAAAATCTGACGTTCTGCAATTCACTCAGAAATGGTGCCAAACTGTTGCAAACGATCCCCTGAAAGCTTTTTCGGTGGAAACAGATGGGTTTGTATCATGGGAAACAGAATTAGCCCACGACGTCTGAGCACCTTTTTTGAAAAAATCCCTAAGCCGCGCAGTCACAATTTCAGCAAAAATCTGACGTTCTGCAATTCACTCAGAAATGGTGCCAAACTGTTGCAAACGATCCCCTGAAAGCTTTTTCGGTGGAAACAGATGGGTTTGTATCATGGGAAACAGAATTAGCCCACGACGTCTGAGCACCTTTTTTTGAAAAAATCCCTAAGCCGCGCGGTCACAATTTCAGCAAAAATCTGACGTTCTGCAATTCACTCAGAAATGGTGCCAAACTGTTGCAAACGATCGACTGAAATCTTTTTCGGTGGAAACAGATGGGTTTTTATCATGGAAACAGAATTAGCCCTCTATGTTGGAACCACTTTTTTTGAAAAAATCCCTAAGGCGCGCGGTCACAATTTCAGCAAAAATCTGACGTTCTGCAATTCACTCAGAAATGGTGCCAAACTGTTGCAAACGATCCTCTGAAAGCTTTTTCGGTGGAAACAGATGGGTTTTTATCATGGGAAACAGAATTAGCCCTCGACGTCTGAACACCTTTTTTTGAAAAAATCCCTAAGCCGCGCGGTCACAATTTCAGCAAAAATCTGACGTTCTGCAATTCACTCAGAAATGGTGCCAAACTGTTGCAAACGATCCCCTGAAAGCTTTTTCGGTGGAAACAGATGGGTTTGTATCATGGGAAACAGAATTAGCCCACGACGTCTGAGCACCTTTTTTGAAAAAATCCCTAAGCCGCGCGGTCACAATATCAGCAAAAATCTGACTTTCTGCAATTCACTCAGAAATGGTGCCAAACTGTTGCAAACGATCGACTGAAAGCTTTTTCGGTGGAAACAGATGGGTTTTTATCATGGGAAACAGAATTAGCCCTCGACATCTGAACAACTTTTTTGAAAAAATCCCTAAGCCGCGCGGTCACAATTTCAGCAAAAATCTGACGTTCTGCAATTCACTCAGAAATGGTGCCAAACTGTTGCAAACGATCCTCTGAAAGCTTTTTCGGTGGAAACAGATGGGTTTTTATCATGGGAAACAGAATTAGCCCTCGACGTCTGAACACCTTTTTTTGAAAAAATCCCTAAGCCGCGCGGTCACAATTTCAGCAAAAATCTGACGTTCTGCAATTCACTCAGAAAAGGTGCCAAACTGTTGCAAACGATCCCCTGAAAGCTTTTTCGGTGGAAACAGATGGGTTTGTATCATGGGAAACAGAATTAGCCCACGACGTCTGAGCACCTTTTTTTGAAAAAATCCCTAAGCCGCGCGGTCACAATTTCAGCAAAATCTGACTTTCTGCAATTCACTCAGAAATGGTG